>NC_048238.1:54245102-54259198 GCF_002007445.2 Ailuropoda melanoleuca | reverse complement strand
CCTGGTTTCTAATTCATTGATCTCTGCTCTAATCTTGATCACCTGCCTTCTCGTGCATGGGCTAAGCCTGTTCTTCTGTTCCAGCTCCAGCTTCTTGAGGTGAGAATATAAAAACTGCATTCTGGATTTTTCTATTCTTTTGAGTGAGGCTTGGATGGCTCTGTATTTTCCCCTTAGGACCGCCTTTGCAGTGTCCCACAGGTTTTGGACCGATATGTTTTCATTCTCACTGGTCTCCATAAATTGTATAAATTGATTTTTAATTTCCTGGTTTACCCAATCATTCTTGAGCAGGATGGTTCTTAGTTTCCAAGTGTTTGAGTTTCTTCCGAATTTTTCCTTGTGATTGAGTTCCAATTTCAAAGCATTGTGGTCTGAGAGTATGCAGGGAATAATCTCAGTCTTTTGGTATTGGTTGAGACCTGTTTTGTGACCCAGTATATGGTCTATTCTGGAGAAAGTTCCATGTGCATTTGAAAAGAAAGAGTATTTTGTTGTTCTCAGGTGTAGTGTTCTGTATATATATATGAGGTCCCTCTGGTCCAGTATGTCATTCAAAGCTCTTGTTTCTTTGTTGATTTTTTGCTTAGGTGATCTGTCTATTGCTGAGAGTGGAGTGTTGAGGTCCCCTACTATTAACGTATTATTATTTATATGTCTTTTTATTCTGGTTAAGAGTTGGCTTGTGTATCTAGCTGCTCCCCTGTTGGGGGCATAGATATTTATAATTGTTATATCCACTTGTTGGAAACATTCTTTAAGAATAATATAGTGTCCTTCTGTATCTCTAACTACAGTCTTTCATTTAAAATCTTGTCTGTCTGATATGAGAATTCCTACCCCAGCTTTCTTTTGAGGCCCATTGGCATGAAAAATGGTTTTCCATCCCTTCACTTTCAGTCTGGATGTATCTTTAGGTTCAAGGTGAGTCTCTTGTAGACAGCAAATGGATGCATCATGTCTTTTTATCCAATCTGCAACCCTTTGGAGTTTTATGGGAGTATTTAGGCCATTCACATTGAGACTGATTATAGAGATATGATTTTAATGATGTCATGTTTCCTGTGAAGTCTTTGTTTCTATAGATTGTAAATTTCTGTTCTGTATCAATCTTTTGCCCTTTTTTTACTTTTATAAAACCCCCCTTTATATCTCCTGTAGGGCTGGTTTGGTGGTTGCAAATTCCTTCAGTTTCTGCCAATCCTGGAAGGTCCTATCTCTCCATCCATTCTGAATGACAGCTTTGCTGGATAAGGGATCCTTTGCTGCACGTTCTTCTCAGATACAGCTTTAATAATACCCTGCCAATCCTTCCTCTCTTGCCAAGTCTTTGTAGACAGGTCTGACGTTATTCTGATATTTTTACCTCTGTACGTGAGAAATCTTTTTGCCCTGGCCACTTTCAATACTGTATCCTTGGATCTAATATTTGCGAATTGCACTATGACATGATGTGGTGTAGGTTTTCCTTGGCTGACCTTGGGAGGGGTCCTCTCTGCCTCTTGGACATGAATCCTTGCTTCCTTTGTCAGATTAGGGAAGTTTTCAGCTACAATTTGTTCAACTATCTCTTCTAAACCTCTCTCTTTCTCCACCCCCTCGGGGATGACGGTGATTCTGACATTGGAATGTTTTATTGAGTCAGTAATCTCCCGTTCTATATTCTTGAGATTGGTTTTTTTTTTTGAGCCAAGTTTCTGTTTTAACTTTCTCTTCTACCATCCCATCCTCCAATTCACTAATTCGTTCCTTTGCCTCAATTACCCTGGCTGTCAAAGCATCTAGTTTTGACTGCTTTTGATTCATAGTCTTTTTCATTTCTGCCAGATTCACTCTCATTTCTGCCCTTAGAGAATCTATATTCTCGTTAATATTTTTGTTAATATTTTTTTCAAGTCTACACATCATCTTGACCATTGTTACTCTGAACTCCATCTCTGACAATTTGGTTATATCCATGTCCATCAGTTCTGTGGCAGATGCCACACTCATTATCTTTTTTTTTTTTTTTTTTTTTTTTTTTGCTGGGTGGGATTTCTCCTCCTCGTCATTCTGATGAGGAGAGGTTGCAAGGTTGCCCAGATCCAAATTATTGACCAGGAACCAGGCAGTGTGCACTTGTTTTATAGGGACCTTAGGGATGTGGGCTTCTTGATTTTTCAGCCTGCCTTCTGGGGGAGGAGCCTGCCACACTGATATTCAGGCAACCCTGTTTGGTTAGAGTCACCCTGTCCCCTGCGAGAGTGGATGGGGATGGGCACAATGTGAACTGGTATTTCCAGGCTTTTGTTCTCTGGCAGCTTTCCCTGGTGTTTTTTTGTGACTCTTCTAAGAGTCAGAGCAGCAGTGGCCGTATCTTAGCCTCTGTCTCAGAACTGAGAGATCACAGTCTGCCCTCCACTGAGCTCTCTTGGCCACTTTAGCTCTGTTTCTGTTGGTGCTGCCAAAATCCCTGCAGCATCCTGGTTGTGTGGCTCACAGCCGGTGTCCCAGCCCTCACTTCCAGGGCCAGCAGGTCTGTGTTCTTTGTGCTTCTAAAACCGCCAGCCACCCCTGGTTCCTGCACGCACTCCTGAGCTCCCTGTTTCAGTGTCGTTTGGGCACACTCTGGAGCGCCAGTTTTCAGTCTGGTCGCGTGCGCTTCCAAGCTCTCAGTTTCAGTGTAGTTCGACTGTGTGCTCCGGAGCTCTGGTTGTCAGTCTGGACGCTTGCCCACTCCTGAGCTCCTGGTTTTAGACCAGTTCCAGTGAGTGCTCTGGAGCACTGGTTTTCATTCCAGTCACATGCATTCCAGGCTCACGGTCTCAGTCTGCTCTCTCATGGGTGCTGGTCCTCGAGTCTGGCCCACTCCCCAGTGCAGGTGGCTACTGCTTCCCAGCCCCGGAGCACAGCAGCTCCCTCCCCCTTTTGTTTATCTTCCGTTATTTGTGCACGGTTTAAAGGATCCCTGCTTCGTACCTCAATACTCAGTGCTGGAAATGTTCTTTTGTAGAGATCCAGATGTATCTTCCTGCATCTCAGGCTGATTCCATGGGTTTTCAGGATGGTCTAGTACATATCCAGCTTGACTCAGTGAACCTGCTGAAAAAGGGGTCCCCTACTCCTCCACCTTCTTTTTCCTTCTGATTAGTGAGACCCTAAATTGATGCACAAGCTAGGTCCATGGCGAGAAGCACTCATTTACCCAGAAAAACTGAGAAATTATATTGCCCAGTAATCAACTTGTGTAGGCAGTTGTTCATAGATGTGTCTCTGATCCATGCACTAAAAAGCAGAGCCATGTAGTGTCTTATTTCTTCACCCTAATATCTTCCCAGTTTGTCCTTGCACCTATGGATTCGTTATTTCTGGAAAACACTGTTTGAGTGTACCATAATATACCAGACAAACAGAGCGAGTATCCTGATATCTTTTCAACACGCAAGGTACCTCAAAAACCTTTGCTTCCCAATGAGTGGGGGCGTTAACTTTCACTTGATAATGAGCTTATGGAAATGCCTCCCAAGCTTTCCGTACAGGTATCTTGTTCTTTGGCTCTTCATGTGTCTAATTAATTGAATCTTGAAATCGTTGGACTTTCAGCTTAAGAGAAGACTGAGGAAGGGAACTTAACAACACTGTTTATTCCTTCATGTCTAGAACGGGCTGAGAGAGGAGCCTTAAAAGCCTCTGGTGTCGAAGACTAAGAGCACTTGCACTCCAGAGCATACCAAGACATACTGTAATTAAAATGAGAATATGAACTGATGAATCACTGAATTTTACCTCTGAAACTAATAATACACTATACGTTAATTAATTGAATTTAAATTAAAAAAGTTAAAAAAATAAAATGGTAAAATATAGTGATAAAGAAAAAAATATTAAAAGCAGCAAGACCAAAGAAGACAGTTACATACAATGGAAGCCTCAGAGAGCTATCAGTGGATTTTTCAGCAGAAACATTCCAGGCCAGAAAGAAGTGGCATGATATATTCAAAATGCTGAAAGGGAAACACCTGCCGCCAAGAATACTGTTTGCAGCAAGGCTATCACTCAGTATAGAAAGATAAAGTTTCATAGACAAAAACTAAAGGAGTATGTGACCACAAAACCAACCCTGCAAGAAATATTAATGGGGACTCATTGAGTGGAAAGGAACAACCAAAGACAATATCAAGGTAAGAAAAACAGAAGCAGTAAAAAAAAAATGAATATTTCTGTTAAAAAAATCGGTGAAGAGGGGCGCCTGGGTGGGCACAGCAGTTAAGCGTCTGCCTTTGGCTCAGGGCGTGATCCTGGCCTTCTGGGATCGAGCCCCACATCAGGCTCCTCCGCTAGGAGCCTGCTTCTTCCTCTTCCACTCCCCCTGCTTGTGTTCCCTCTCTCTCTGGCTGTCTCTATCTCTGTCGAATAAAGAAAAAAAAATAAAAATCTTTTAAAAAAATCGGTGAAGAAACTCACAAAATAAAAGGATGTAAAATATGATACCATATGCCTAAAACATAGGAAGAAGTGTAAATAATGGGTTGAAATTTAAACGATTATCAACATAGTACAGACTGCTATATGCAGATGATATTATATACAAACCTAATGATAACCACAAATCAAAAACAACTAATAAATATGCAAAGTATAAAGCAAAGTAAATTCAAATAAATCACCAAGTTTCCAGCAAACCAGGAAAGAGGGAAAGACAAAAAAAGATCAGAGAAAATCTTCAGAAACAACCACAAGAAAGTAACAAACTGGCAACAAATATATATCTATCAGTAATTGCTTTGAATTTAAATCGACTAATCACTATAATCAAAATATATATGGTGACAATGCATAAAAAACAAGACCAATCTATATGCTACCTATAAAAGACTCATTTCAGACCTAAAGAAACCTACAGATTGAAAGTGAGGGGGTGGAGAAGCGGTTATCATACAAATGGATGTCAAAAGAAAACCAGAGTAGCAATGCTTAAATCAGACAAGCTAGACTTAAAAAAAAGACTAATAAGAGACAAGGAAGGGCACTATGTAATCATAAAGGGGACAATCAAACAAAAAGATATAACAATTATATTTATGCACCCAACATGGGAGCACCCAAATGCATAAAACAGTTAATAACAAACATAAAGGAACTAATTAATAACAATACAACACTAGTAGGAGACTTTAGTACCTCACTTATATCAATGGACAAATTATCTAAACAAAATCAACAATGAAGAAATGGCTCACTTCAATAGATGCAGAAAAAGTATTTGACAAAGTACAATATCCATTCATGATAAAAACCCTCAACAAAGTAGTTTTAGAGGAAACCTACCTCAACATAATAAAAGCCATATATGAAAAACCCACACTGAATATCATCCTGAATGGGGAAAACAGCTTTTTTCCTAAGGTCAGGAACAAGACAAGATGTCCACTGTCACCACTTTTATTCAGCATAGTACTGGAAGTACTAGCCACAGCAATCAGATAATAAAAATAAAACACAAACAAATTGGTAAGGAAGAAGAAAAATTTGTACTATTTGCAGAAGACATGACACTTTATATAGAACACCTGAAAGACTCCCCCTAAAATTAGTAGAACTGGTAAATGAATTCAGTAAATTTGCAGGATAGAACAGGATAGAAAATAAATGTAAAGAAATCTACTGCATTTCTATACACCAATAATGAAACAACAGAAAGAGAAATTTAAAAAAATCCCATTTAAAATTTCACGGAAAATAATCAGATACTTACAAATAAACCTAACCAACGAGGTGAAAGAACTGTACTCTGAAAATTATAAAACATGGATGGAAGAAATTGGAGATGACACCACCGAATGGAAAGATATTCTATGTTCATGGATTGGAAGAACAAATATTGTTAAAATGTCTATACTACCTAAAGCAATCTACATATTTAATGCAATCCTTATCAAAATTCCAACAGCATTTTTCATAGCCTTAGAACAAACAATCCTAAAGTTTGTATGGAACCACAAAAGATCCCAAATAGCCAAAGCAATCTTGAGAAAGAAGAACAAAATTGGAGGTATCACGATTCTAGACTTCAAGTTGTATTACAAAGCTTTAGTGAAAAGACAGTATGGTACTGACACAAACATAGACACATAGATTAATAGAACAGAATAGAAAAATCCAAAAATGAACCCACAACTAGTCAGTTAATCTTTGACAAAGCAGGAAAGAAATATTCAATGGGAAAAAGACAGTCTCTTCAACAAATGGTGTTGGGAAAACTGGAAAGCAACATGCAAAATAATGAAACTGGATCACTTTCTTATACCACACACAAAAATAAATTAAAAATGGATGAAAGACCAAATTGAGACCAGAAATCATAAAAATCCTAGGAGGGAGCACAGGCAGGATATTATCTGACATTAGCTGTAGCAACATTTTTCTAGATACGTACCCTGAGGCAAGGAAAATGAAAGGAAAAATAAACTATTGGGACTTCATCAAAATAAAAAGCTTCTGCCAAGTGAAGAAAACAATCAACAAGGCTAAAAGGAAACCTATAGAATGGATAAAGTTGTGGTATATACATAAAATGGAATATTACTCAGCCATAGAAAGTAATGAAATCTTGCTATTTGCAATGACATGGATGGAGCTGAAGAGTATAATGCTAAACAAAATAAGTCAGTTAGGGAAGACAAAGACCATGTAATTTCATTCATATGTGGAATTTAAGAAACAAAGCAAATGAGCAAAGAAAAAGAAAAGACAAGAAGGAGAGACAAGCCAAGAATCAGACTCAACTATAGAAAAGAGATGGTTACCAGAGGAGAGGTTAGGTAGGTTCGGAGGGGTGAAATAGGAAATGGTGATTAAAGAGTGCCCTTGTGATGAGCCCTGTATGATGTGTGGAATTTTTGAATCATTAAATTATATGCCTGAAACTAATATAACACTCTATGTTAACTGTCTGGAATTAAAAAAAAAAGAATGAGAGGGAGAGGAATAAAAATGAAATAATAATATAAAATACATCAGTATTGGGTATGAAAAATATAACCTAGAGAATATAGTCAATAATATTTTAATAACTTTGTATGGTGACAGGTGATAACTACAGTTATTGTGGTGAGCACTGCATAATGTATGCAAGTGTTTAGTCACTATGTTGTGCACCTGAAACTAACATAATACTGTATGTCCACTATACTTAAATGATAACAATTAAAAGTATTTTTAAAATAATAAAGTATGCTCTGAAACCACAATGGAATTGAATTAAATAGCACTAAGTGAAAGACACCTGGAATACCCTAAATACTTGGAAACTAGATTACATGCTTCTAAATAACACGTTGATCACAGAAGTTTCAAGGGAGATTTTAAAATTTTGAAATAAAATCAGAAAGTTCTGTAAGAGGAAACATTACAACTTATGCCAAAGTAATATATAGTGTCAAAAGTGACTAGAGTGAACAATTATACACTAAAAAATTGGTAATCTAGACAAAGTGGATAAATTCATAGAAACATACAACCTATCAAGACTGAATCATGAAAAATTGAAAATCTGAATAAACATATAACTAGGGAGGAGATTGAAATAGTAGTCAGTCACCCCTGTCCACCTCCCCCTGTTAAAAGTCCAAGATTGAACCGGTAATAAAAAACCTCCTAACAAATAAAGGCCTTTACTAGGGAACTATAGCAAACACTTAAAGATTAACATCAATCCTTTTGAAATTTTTCCACATAATTGCAGAGAAAGAAACACTTCAAAACTCATTTTATGAGGCCGGCATTAAAGCTGGAGACATCACACTTCCCGATTTCAAAATATATTACAAAGTTATAGTAATTTAAATAGTATACTAGCATAAAAACAGACATACAGATGAAAGGAATAGAATAGAGGGCCCAGAAAAATGCATATATGTCAAGGCTGCATATTCTAGAAGAGTGTCAAGAATATACAATGGGGAAAGGACAGTCTCCTCAACAAATGGTGCTGGGAAAACTGGACAGCCAGATCAAAACTATGAAATTGGGCCCATGTACTACCCTACAAACACAAATCAACTCAAAATGGGTTAACATTTTATCATAAGGCCTGAAACTAAAGTTCCTAGAAGAAAACATATGAGAAAAATTTCATGATATTGAGCTTGGCAATGATTTCTTGGCTCCAGCACCAAAAGCACAAGAAGCAAAAGCAAAAATAGACCAGTGGAAATACATCAAACTCAAAAGTTTCTGCACAGGAAAGGAAACATTTAAGAGCATGAGAGGCAACTTATGGAATGGAGAAAATATTTGGAAACAATTTGTCTGAAAGGGGATTAGTATTCAAAATATGTAAGAACTCTTGCAACTCAATATCAAAAAAACAACTTACCTGATTAAAAAATGGATAAAGGATGTAAATACACATCTCTCCAAAGAAAACATGCAAATTGCCAACAGGTGGATGAAAAGTTACTCAACATCAGTAATCACCCAGGCAATGCAAATCAAAGACACAATGAAATACAACCTTACACCCCTGAGGATGGCTATAATAATACTTATGAAAAAGCAAAAGACAATATGTGTTTGTGATGATGTGGAGAAGTTGGAACTGCTGTACACAGTTGGTGAGAATATAAAATGGTACATTTTCTATGGAAAACAGTGTAGGCTTTCCTTCAATAATAAAAAAATATTACTGTATGATCCAGTAATTCCACTTCTGGGTATATATCCAAGAAAATGTAAAGAAGGATCCCCAAGAGATACATTGCACTTCCATGTTTATTACAGCATTAGTCACAATGCCTAGATATGGAAACAACCTAAATGTCTATCAACAGACAAATGGATAAAGAAAACATGATATATAAATCACAACAGCACATTATTTATCCCTAAAATTGAAAGAGATACTGCCATATTTGATATGGATGAACCTGGAGGATCTTTTAAGTGAAATGTACCAGTCACAGAAGGATAAATACTGCATGATTCTATTGAAATGAGGTATCTAAGACAGTCACAAGCAGAAACATTAGAAGCTAAGGGGAAGAGAAAATAGGGAATTGCTATTAAAGGGGCATAAAACTTCATTTGTTGTTTTCTGACTTGTTAATTTTAGCTACTCTGATAGGTGTGAGGATGCGGAGAAAGGGGAACCTTCTTACACTGTTGGTGGGAGTGCAAGCTGGTACAACCACTCTCAAAAATAGTATGTAGATTCCTCAAGTAGTTAAAAATAGAGTTACCCTATGACCCAGCAATTGCACTACTAGGTATTTACCACAAAGATGCAGACGTACTGAAAAGAAGGGGCACATGCACCCCAATGTTCATAGCAGCAATGTCCATGGTAGCCAAACTATGGAAGGAGCCAAGATGCCCTTCAACAGATGAATGGATAAAGAACATGTGGTATATTACGTGATATATATATATATATATATGAAGATGTGGTATATATACACAGTAGAATATTACTCAGCCATCAGAAAGGATGAATATTTACCATTTACATTGACACGAATGGAACTGGAGGGTATTATGTTGAGCGAAATAAGTCAATTAGAGAAGACAATTATCATATGGTTTCACTCGTATGCGGAATATAAGAAACGGTGCAAAGGATCATAGGAGAAGGTCGGGAAAACTGAATGGAAAGAAATCAGATAAGGAGACAAACCATGGGAGACTCTTAACTACAGGAAACAAATTGAGGGTTGTTGGGGGGACGTGGGTAGGGAGATGGGGTAATTGGGTGATGAGCTTTAAAAAGGGCACGTGATGTGATGAACACTGGGTATTGTATGCAACTGATGAATTATTGAATTCTACATCTGAAAGTAATGGTGTAATATATGTTGGCTAATCAGATTTTAAATTTAAAAAATGGAAAAAAGGAAAAAACAGTATAACAAATTCAGTCATGCAAGATGAAAAATTTCTAGAGATTTGGTATCTCTAGATTGTGCTTATTATTAATGATAATGTATACTTAAACATGTAAGACTTTAGATCTCATCTTAAGTGTTCTCACCACAGTAGACATTTTGAAATAAATGAAAAAATACAAGTCATCAAACTTTGTGTGATGCAACAAAACTAGTGGTTAGAAGAAAAATTATAGCATTAAATGCATATGTCAGAAAAGAAAAATGATCTAAAAACAACCTAAGCTTCCATTTCAGGAAACTGGAAAAAGAAGAGCAAAGTAAATCCAATATAAGCAGAATAAAAGATAAGATAAATCTTAGAGCTGTAAGGATGTCTGCTTTTACCACTCCTATTTAACATTATACTGGAATTCCTAGTTAATGCAATAATATAAGAAAAAGAAATATACATACATATTTGGGAAAGAAGTAATATTTTTTTTCACATTCTATGATTGTCTATATAGAAAACCTCAAAGAATCAGCAAAATATCTCCTGGTACAAGGTTAATATACAAGTGTCAGCTGCTTTCTTATAGACCAGTTATGAACAACTGAGATTTTAAAATATAAATACAATGTCATTTATATTAGCAAAACCCAAATGAAGAACTTAGGTATAAATCTAGGAAAATATGTGAAATATTTGTGTGAAAAAAACTATAAAACTTGGAGGTAAGAAATCAAAGAAGATGGAAATCGATATTGGCTTATTTTTTAAAAAGATTTTATTTATTTGACAGAGAGAGAGAGAGAGCTCAAGCAGGCAGAGCAGCAGGCAGAAGGAGAGGAGAAGCAGGCTCCCCACTGAGCAGGGAGCCCAATGTAGGGCTCGATCCCAGGACTCTGGGATCATGACCTGAGCCAAAGGCAGAGGCTTAACCAACTAGGCCACCCAGGCACCCCAGTAGTAGCTTATTAATTGTTTAATAAAGAAATTTCAATCTTTCTCAAACATTTTAAAAAACAGAAGTAATTGGAACACTCTCTAACTCATTTTCTGAAGATTGTATTTACCTGATACCAAAGCTGGACAATGACATCACAAGAAAAGAAAATTATAGACCCATATCCTTTATTATTATAGATACAAAAATCCTCAATGAAATTCTAGCAAACAGAATCCCACAATATATTAAAAGGATCATCCATCATGACCAAGTAGGACTTTTATCCTAGGAATGCAAGAGTGGTTCAAATATAGAAAAATCAATAAGTGCACATTAACAAAATGAAGAAAAAAATTCACATGGTCATTTTTATTGATGCAGAAACAGCATTTCATGATAAAAGTCACTTGATAAGCAAGGAATAGAAGTGTGCTAAAGTTAACCAGAGCTGTCACAACAAAATGTCACAGACAGAATGGCTTAAAGAACAGAAATTTATATTCTCAGTTTTGGTGGCTGGAAGTCCAAATTCAAGAGCTCAGGAGGTTTCTTTTTTTCTGAGTTCTTTCCTTGCTTTGCAGATGGTTGCCTTCTCACTCTGTCCACACATGGTCTTGTGGGTGTACATTGTCGCTATGTCTTTGTGTCCAAATTTCCTCTTCTTGTAAAGACACCAGTCAGATTGGATTAGAACTCACCCTAATGGCTTAATTTTAATTTAACCCCCTCTTTTAAAGGCCTTGTCACCAATTACAGTTATATTCAGATGTACTGGAAGTTAGTACTTCAGCATATGAATTTGGGGGTTACACAATTCAGCTCATAACAGAAAGGAACTTGCAAAACCTGATAAAATGCACCTCTGAAAAAACCCACAGCTAACATACTCAATGGTAAAAAACTAATAGTCTAATTCCCTAAGATCAGAAATGAGATGAGGATGTTTACTCTTACCACATCTATTCAACACTGTACTAATAAGATATAGCTGGAGAAATTAGCCAAAGAAAGAAAGAAAAGGCTTTGAGGACAATGCAGCTATGAACATTGGGGTGCATATGGCCCTTCTCTTTACTACGTCTGTATCTTTGGGGTAAACACCCAGGTAGTGCAATGGCTGGGTCATAGGGTAGTTCAATTTTTAACTTTTTAAGGGACCTCCACACTGTTTTCCAGAGTGGCTGTACCAACTTGCATTCCCACCAACAATGTAGGAGGGATCCCCTTTCTCCACATCCTCTCCAACAATTGTTGTTTCTTGCCTTGTCTATCTTTGCCATTCTAACTGGCGTAAGGTGGTATCTCAGTGTGGTTTTGATTTGAATTTCCCTGATGGCTAATGATTTTNCAAACAAACAAACAAAAAAAACTTGGAGAATAGTTTCAGAACATCCAAATGTGGACATTTCAGCATGAGCAAAAAGTACAGAATAAGTGATAGATAAGCAAGTAATTAAAGATTATTTATGTTTATAAGAAAAAAAGACTGATTCTTTAGACCGAAAGGGCTCATTGAGATTCAAGCAAGATTAATTTGTAAAAAGATGTAAACACATGCTTTTGAAATTCTTGAATAACAAATATAAGGAGAGAATCTTAGAAAATTCCCTACAGAAAGAACAAACTTCTGATCAGGGAATGATGATCAGACTTTTCATATCTGGTACAGAAAACAAGACGATGATCAAATAACGTCTACAGTCTACTGAAAGAAAATGATCTGCCTTTCAAGAATTCCATAGCCAGACAAGATACCATTCTCCCATCAAAAAGAAAGAAAGATAGCTCTATGCAAATAGCAGAGAGACTGTCAGAGTATAGTTGATACATTCTTTTAACTCAGTAAAACTGAATAAGAATATGGATCTCAAAAATGGGAAAGGTAAAAATAAACACAANTCTAAAAAAAAAAGGCTTTGAAATTTGAAAGGAAAACGTTGAACTATTTTAGTTCACAGATGCCATGTTCTTACACATAGATAACTACAAAAAATCCAAAACATATTCAGATTATAAACATATTCATCAATGTTGCAGGATAAAAGATCTATATACAAAAATCACTTGTATTTCTTTTTTAAAAAATATTTTTTTTATTTATTTGACAGAGAAAGAGAGAGCACAAGCAGGGGGAGCAACAGAGGGGGAGGGAGAAGCAGGCTCCCTGCTGATTAGGGAGCCAGATGTGGGGCTCAATCCCAGGAACCCAGGATCATGACCTGAGCCAAAGGTAGACACTTAACTGACTGAGCATCCAAGCACCCCAATCAGTTGTATTTCTGTATGCTAGAAATGAGTCATCTGAAAATGAATTATGGAATGTGCTTCATTAATAATAGCATTAAGAAGAAATAAAATACTGTGGCACCTGGGTCGCGTAGTTGGTTGGGTGACTCTTGGTTTTGACTCATGTTGTGATCTTGGGATTGTGAGACTGAGTCCCCCATCGGGCTTCACACTTAGTACAGAGTCTGCTTGAGACTCTCTCTCCATCTCCTACTGCCCCTCCCCTTTGTGCTCTCTCTCTCTGTAGAATGAATAAATAAATCCTTTAAAAAAAGGAAAAGTTAATCTGACAAATGCACATGGAACTTTCTCCAGAATAGACCATATACTGGGTCACAAAACAGGTCTCAACCGATACCAAAAGACTGAGATTATTCCCTGCATACTCTCAGACCACAATGCTTTGAAATTGGAACTCAATCACAAGGAAAAATTTGGAAGAAACTCAAACACTTGGAAACTAAGAACCATCCTGCTCAAGAATGATTGGGTAAATCAGGAAATTAAAAATCAATTTATAGGACATAAGAGGTTAAGATGGCGGAGGAGTAGGGGACCCCTTTTTCAGCCGGTCCCCTGAGTTAAGCTGGATAGGTACCAGACCAGCAGGAATATCCACGGAATCAGCCTGAGACGCAGGAAGATACATCTGGATCTCTACAAATGAACATCTCCAGCGCTGAGTATCGAGGTACGAAGCGGGGAGCCGTGAAACCGCGCACAGATATCGGAAGCTAAACAGAAGGGGGAGGGAGCCGCCGTGTCAGGGCGCCGGGAAGCGGTAGCCACCTGCAAGGGGGAGTGGACAGACCGCGGACCCGCACGCTTGAGACAGCAGGCTGAGAAGGGAGCTCCGGGAGCGNGGGAGCGCACACGGGACGGCTGGCGGTTGGCGGGCCACCTGCACGGGGAAGCAGGCGGACTCGCGGACGGCACCCGCGAGTCAACAGACTTAGAATGCGAGCTCCAGGAGCGCGCACGCAGGGCGGCTGGCGGGCCACCTGCACCGGGGAGCGGG
>NC_048238.1:54242458-54245002 GCF_002007445.2 Ailuropoda melanoleuca | reverse complement strand
TGAGACAGGAATCCATCAAAATCCTAGAGGAGAACATAGGCTGCAACCTCTACGACATTGGCCAAAGCAACTTTTTTCATGACACAGCTCCAAAGGCAAGCAACCTCTACGACATTGGCCAAAGCAACTTTTTTCATGACACAGCTCCAAAGGCAAGGAAACAAAAGATAAAATGAAGTTGTGGGACTTCATCAAGATAAAAAGCTTCTGCACAGCCAAGGAAACAGTCAAAAGAACTAAGAGGCAGCCCACGGAATGGGAGAAGATACTTGCAAATGACACTACAGATAAAAGACTGGTATCCAAGATCCACAAAGAACTTCTCAAACTCAATACACAGGAAACAAATAATCAAATCAAAAAATAGGCAGAATATATGAACAGACACATTTTTGCAGTGAAGGCATACAAATGGCTAATAGACACATGAAAAAATGTTCAAAATCATTAGTCATCAGGGAAATTCAAATCAAAACCATCTTGGGATACCACCTTACACCAGTTAGAATGGCAAAAATTGACTAGGCAAGAAACAACAAATGTTGGAGAGGATGTGGAGAAAGGGATCCGTCCTACATTGTTGGTGGGAATGCAAGTTGGTACAGCCACTTTGGAAAACAGTGTGGAGGTCCCTTAAAAAGTTAGAAATTGAGCTTCTGTATGATCCAGCAATTGCACTGCTGGGTATTTACCTCAAAGATACAGACGTAGTGAAGAGAAGGGCTATATACACCCCAGTGTTCATAGCAGCATTGTCCACAATAGCTGAATTGTGGAAGGAGCTGAGATGCCCTTCAACAGATGACTGGATTAAGAAGATGTGGCCCACTGGTGATGGGTAGTAAGGAAGGCACGTATTTCATGGTGCACTGGGTGTTATACGCAAGTAATGAATCATCGAACTTTACATCAGAAACCAGGGATGTACTGTATGGTGACTAACATAATATAATAAAAAAAACATTAAAATAAAAAAAAGAAGATGTGGTCCATATGTACAATGGAATATTACTCAGCTATCAGAAAGAACAATCACATAACCTTTGCAGCAACATGGACAGGGCTGGAGGAGATTATGCTAAGTGAATAAGTCAAGCAGAGAAAGACAATTATCATATGGTTTCACTCATTTATGGAACATTAGAAGTAGGAAGATCGGTAGGAGAAGAAAGGGATAAAGAAAGGGGGGTAATCAGAAGGGGGAATGAAGCATGAGAGACTATGGACTCTGAGAAACAAAGTGAGAGCTTCAGAGGGGTGGGGGTGGGGGAAAGGGGTAGGCTGGTAATGGGTAGTAAGGAGGGTACGCATTGCATGGTGCACTGGGTGTTATATGCAACTAATGAGCCATTGAACTTTGCATCAAAAACTAGAGATGTACAGTATGGTGGCTAACATAATATAATAAAATATATTATTATTAAAAAAATAAAAAATAAATAAAGCCAGGAGGAATAAAATAAAAAAGGGAATGTATGTACAGCTAAGTAAGTATTTGAGGAAATACTGGTTAATTTTTTTTAATTTAGCAAAAGACATGAAAGTAGAGATTCAAAAAGCCAGGTAAAGCCCAAAAAGATAAACTGAAAAAAAAATCCAGCTGAAATACATCATAGTCAAACTTCTGAAAACTAAAGACAAAAAGAAAAGAAAAGGAAAGAAAAGAAAAAAATGCAACACGCAAGACAGTTACAGGAGAAAAACAATTTGAATGACAGTGGATTTCTCATCAAAATTCTTCAGGGCTAGAAAGAAGCATTGTAGCAATGGAAAAAGTGATTCCTGAAATAAAGAGAACGAATGTTGGAACATAAAGGAAGAGAAAAAGGGAAAATACAGTAGACTTTCTATGTCCGCTTGAGTTTCCTGGGTCATGTTTGACAGCTGATGCAAAAATTGTACCACTGTCAATGCGGTCCTAAATTCATATAGAAGAAATATTTAATGTAATTAAAAACAAAGAATTTAGAAGGATTCATAGGAGTGTAAGATTTCTACACTTCAATCACATTAAATTGAAAAAATGTGCACATCTCTAGACTTTAGTAAGTTAATCTTGTACACTGTAAAACCTGAAGCATCCAGGAAAAAAATATATAGAAGAACTCAAAGAACTACACAATAATCAAAATGAGATTCTTAAAAATATTCAAACAATCTACAGAAAGGTAGGGGAAAAAATCAGAAATGAATAACAGAACGGGAAAAAAAATTAATGAAATGGTAGACTTAAATCCAAGCACATCAATAATTAATTTAAACATAACTGATTTTAATATATCATTTATAAATATTGAGATGGGCAGAATGGGTAAAAGTGTGACCTAATTATATGCTTTATATAAGAAACTCACTTCAGGGGCGCCTGGGTGGCACCGCGGTTAAGCGTCTGCCTTCGGCTCAGGGCGTGATCCCGGCATTATGGGATCGAGCCCCACATCAGGCTCTTCCGCTATGAGCCTGCTTCTTCCTCTCCCACTCCCCCTGCTTGTGTTCCCTCTCTTTCTGGCTGTCTCTATCTCTGTCGAATAAATAAATAAAATT
>NC_048238.1:54228260-54242453 GCF_002007445.2 Ailuropoda melanoleuca | reverse complement strand
TTTAAAAAAAAAAAAAAAAAAAAAAAGAAACTCACTTCAAATATAACATTATACGTGGGTTGAAAGTTAAAGAATTGAAAAAGTCATACCATGGAAATATTAATCAAAAGAAAGGAGTGGCTTTGTTAAAATCATATAAGGTAGACTTCAGAGGAAAGAAAATTGCCAGAGACAGGGCCAATACATAAGGATAAGCAAGCCAATCCACCAAGAATCCATCACAATGTTAAGTACGTATGTACCAAACAGCAGAGCTGTATGGTGCAAAAAAAGGCAGAAAAAGGAGGAGATATACACAAATCCACACTTACAACTGTGCAGTTCAACCCTCTCTGATGTATTGTAACATAAAGTTAACTAATCATAATTTAAATAAAAACTTGAAAAAATAAACTTTTCCAGTCTTACTTTTTCCCCCCATAAAAACTGAGTCCACCTCCTGTAATTGGGGCACTATTTGGATTTAAAAAAAATTTTATTATGTTATGTTAGTCACCATACAGTACATCATTAGTTTTTGATGTAGTGTTCCATGATTCATTGTTTGCATATAACACCCAGTGCTCCATGCAATACGTGCCCTCCTTAATACCCATCACTGGCCTATCCCAATCCCCCACCCTCCTCCCTTCTGAAACCCTCAGTTTGTTTCCCAGAGTCCATAGTCTCTCATGATTCATCCCCCCTTCTATTTACCCCCCTTCATTCTTCCCTTCCTTCTCCTACCAATCTTCCTGCTATTCCATATGTTCCATAAATGAGTAAAACCATACGATAATTGTCTTTCTCTGCTTGACTTATTTCACTTAGCATAATCTCCTCCAGTCCTGTCCATGTTGCTGCAAATGTTGGGTAGTCGTTCTTTCTGATGACTGAGTAATATTCCATTGTATATATGGACCACATCTTCTTTATCCATTCATCTGTTGAAGGGCATCTTGGCTCCTTACCTACATTTGTTTAACTCAAATTGTAATTCTTTGATCCCAAACAAATGCTTTGTTTCTTGAACTGGTTTCTTGTTTTCAGTTTTACAGGAGCATCACTGCAATCAATTTTAGAATAGTTTCATCACTCTAAAAAGAAACCTCATACCCATTAGTGGTCACTCCCCATTTTGTCCCAATTTCCCAATCCCTAACCAACCATGCATCTACTTTCTGTCTTTATGGATTTGCCTATTCCATATAAATGGAATAATATAATACATGGTCTTTTGTGACTGTCTTCTTTCATTTAGCATAACGTTTATGAGGTTCATTTCTGTTGCATACTTCATTTCCTATATTGCCAAATAACATTCCATTTCTCTGCATTGATATACCACCTTTTGTGTTTAATGGATAGACATTGGGTCTTTCTACTTTGTAGCTATTATTAATGCTGTTATGAGCATTAGTGTGCTGCTTTTTGTATGAACATTTGTTTTCAGTTCTCTAGGTTATATACCCAGAAGTAGTATTACTAAGTCTATTCTGGTAATTTTATGTTTATCTTTTTTTAATTTAAATTCAATTAGCCAACATATAGTAAGTACATCATTAGTTTCAGATGTAGTCTTCAATGATTCATCAATTGTGTATAACACCCAGTGCTCATCACAGCACATGCCCTCCTTAATGCCCATCTTTTTGAAAAATTGCTGAACTACTTTCCTCAGTGGCTGTACCACATTTTGTATTCCAACCAGTGGGATAAAATAGTTTCAATTTCTTTACAACTCTTTTTATTTATAGTCATCCTAGTGGGTATGAAATGGTATGCCATTTTTTTCCCATTTGATTTTCATTTTCCTAATGAATAACTAATAATGGCAAGCATTGTTTCATAGACTTAAAGGCCTTTTGTAGCTCTTCTTTTTTTTAACAATTAAAATTTTAATTCCAGTGTAGTTAACATACAGTGTTATATTAGTTTCAATTGTACGATATAATGATTCAGCAATTCCATACATATTACTCAGTGCTCAACAACGTAAGTGTACTCTTAATCTCTTTCACCTATTTCACCAATCCCCCCACCCACTTCCCCTCTTGTAACCATGTTTATTCTCTATAGTTTTTTGGTTTATCTCTTTTTCTTCCCTTTGTTTGTTTTGTTTTTTAAATTCCACATATGAGTGAAATCATATGGCATTTGTCTTTATCTGACTGACTTATTTGCTTAGGATTGTACTCTCTAGCTCCATCCATATTGTTGAAAATGGCAAGATTTCATCCTTTTTTACAGCTGAGTAATATTCCATTGTATGCATATTCACTGCATCTGCTTTATCTATTCATGTATCAGTGGACATTTGGGCTCTTCCCATAAATTGGTTATTGTATATGATGCTTCAATAAATACAGGGGTGCATATATCTTTTCAAACTATTGTTCTTGTATTCTTTGTGTAAATACCCAGTAGTGTGATTATTGGATCACATGGTAGTTCTTATTTTAATTTTAATTTTTAAAAACTGTTTTATTTATTTATTTGTCAGAGAGAGAGAGCACAAGCAGGGGGAGCAGCAGGCAGAGGGAGAAGCAGGCTCCCTTCTGAGCAAGGAGCCTGATGAGGGACTCAATCCCAGGACCCTGGGATCATGACCTGAGCCAAAGGTGGATGTTTAACCAACTGAGCCACACAGGCGTCCCTCATTTTAATTTTTAGAAGAACCTGGCTTCCACGGTGACTGGATCAGTTTGCATTCCCACCAACAGTGCATGAGGGTTCCTTTTTCTCCACATCCTCACCAGCACTAGTTTGTTGTGTTTTTGATTATAGCCATTCTGACAGGTGTGTGGTGATATCTCTTTTTGGTTTTGATTTGCATTTCCCTGATGATAAGTGATGTTGAGCACCTTTTCATGTGTCTATTGGCCATCTGTATGTCTTCTTTTGGAGAAATGTCTGTTCATTTCTTCTGTCCATTTCTAAATTGGATTATTTGAAATACAAGCAATTATTTTAATAAGAGAATATTACAAAAAATTATATGCCAACAAATTGGGCAATCTGGAAGAAATGGATAAATTCCTAGAAATATACAAACTACCAAATCTGAAACAGGAAGAAATAGAAAATTTGAACAGAACAATTACCAGCAAAGAAATTGCATCAGTAATCAACAATCTCCCAACAAACCAAAGTCAGAGACAGCAGACTGAGAATGGGAGCTCCGGGAGCGCACGCAGGGCGGCTGGTGGCTGGCGGGCCACCTGCACCAGGGAGCGGGCGGACTGTGGACCCGCACCCTGGAAACAGCGGACTGAGTCCGTGAGCCGGGAGCCTGCGCCACCAAGCATCTCACGGAGCTCTGGAGCTCCGGTGTGCTCACTGGATTCAGGCTGAGACCAGGAGCTCCGGGAGCATGCACAGGGCGGCTGGTCGCTGGAGGGCCACCCTGCACGGGGGTGCAGGTGGACTCGCGGTCAGCACCCGTGAGACACCAGACGGAGACCGGGAGCTCCGGGAGCCCGCGTGGGGCAGCTGGCGACTGGTGGCTGGCGGGGTTGGAAACACAAAGGACAGAGACGCGCCAGCCCTGGAAGTGAGGGCTGGGACGCCGGGTGTGGGGCGCACAGCCTGGGATGCTGCAGGGTTGAGCAGCACCAACAGAAACAGAGTTAAAGTGGCCAGAATATCAGTGGAGAACGGTCCATGTTCCCTCTATTCTGAGACAGAGGCTGAATTTCAGCCACTGCTGCTCTGACTCTCAGAAGAGGCACAGCAGAACACCAGGGAAAGCCGCTAGAGAACAAAAGCCCGGAAATACCTGCTCACAGGGAGCCCATCCCCATCCCCCCTTGCAGGGGACATGGAGACTCTACCCAAACAGGGTTTTTTGAGTACCGGCTGGCAGGCCCCTCCCCCAGAAGTCAGGCTGAAAAATCAAGAAGCCCACAACCCGGAGCGCCTGAGTGGCGCAGTCATTAAGCTCCTGTCTTCGGATTAGGGTGTGATCACAACGTTCCAGAAAGGAGTCCCTCATCGGGCTTCTCCACCGGGAGCCCACTTCTTCCTCTCCCACTCCTCTGCTTGGGTTCCCTTTCTTGCTGTCTGTCTGTCTCTCTCTCTCAGATAAATAAATAAACTCTTTAAGGAAGAAGCCCACATCCCTAAGATCTCTATAAAACAAGGGCGCACGGCCTGGGTCCCAGTCAACACTTGGGCTCTGGACAACCCTGCAATCTCTCTTCATCAGAATGACGAGAAGGAGAAGTCCCCCCCAGCAAAGAAAAGATAATGAGTCTGTGGCCTCTGCCACAGAATTGGCCTCGGCCACAGAATTAATACATATGGATGTATCCCAATTATCAGAAATGGAATTCAGAGCAACAATGGTCAAGATGATGAGTAAACTTGAAAAAAGCATCAGAGAAAGCGTTGCTGAGAATATAGAATCCCTAAGGGCAGAAATGAGAGCGAATCTGACAGAAATTAAAAATTCTATGAGCCAAATGCAGTCAAAACTAGAGGCTCTGACGGCCAGGGTCACCGAGGCAGAGGAACGCGTTAGCGAATTGGAGGATGGGTTAGTAGAAGAAAAAACGAAAATAGAAGCTGGTCTTAAAAAAATCCACGCCCACGAATGTAGATTACGGGAGATTACTGACTCTATGAAACGATCCAATGTCAGAATCATCGGCATCCCTGAAGGGGTGGAGAAAAACAGAGGTCTAGAAGAGATATTTGAACAAATTGTAGCTGAAAACTTCCCTAATCTAGCAAGGGAAACAAGCATTCGTGTCCAAGAGGCAGAGAGGACCCCATCCAAGCTCAACCAGGACAAACCTACGCCACGGCATGTCATAGTGCAATTCGCAAATATTAGATCCAAGGATACAGTATTGAAAGCGGCCAGGGCAAAGAAATTTCTCACGTACCAAGGCAAAGGTATCAGGATTACGTCAGACCTGTCTACAGAGACCTGGAATGAGAGAAAGGCTTGGGGGGGCATTTTTAAAGCTCTTTCAGAGAAAAACATGCAGCCAAGGATCCTTTATCCAGCAAAGCTGTCATTCAGAATTGATGGAGAAATAAAGACGTTCCAAAATCGCCAATCATTAACCAATTTCGTAACCACGAAACCAGCCCTACAGGAGATATTAAGGGGGGCTCTATAAAGGTAAAAAGGCCCCAAGAGTGATACAGAGCAGCAAGTCACAACCGATACAAAGACTTTAAAGAGAAATGGCATCATTAAAATCATATCTGTCAATAATCTCTATCAATCTAAATGGCTTAAACTCTCCCATAAAACGCCACAGGGTTGCAGATTGGATAAAAAGACATGACCCATCCATTTGCTGTCTACAAGAGACTCATTTTGAACCCAAAGATGCATTCAGACTTAGAGTAAGGGGATGGAGTACCATCTTCCACGCAAATGGACCTCAAAAGAAAGCTGGAGTAGCAATTCTCATATCAGATAGACTGGATTTTAAACTAGAGGCCATAGAGAGAGATACAGAAGGGCACTATATTATTCTTAAAGGAAGTATTCAACAAGTGGATATGACAATTATTAATATATATGCCCCCAACAGGGGAGCAGCAAGATACACAAGCCAACTCTTAACCAAAATAAAGAGACATATAGATAAGAACACAGTAATAGTAGGGGACCTCAACACCCCACTATCAGAAATAGACAGAACACCCTGGCAAAAACTAAGCAAAGAATCAAAGGCTTTGAATGCCATACTCGACGAGTTGGACCTCATAGATATATATAGAACACTACACCCCAGAACCAAAGAATACTCATTCTATTCAAATGCCCATGGAACATTCTCAAGAATAGATCATGCTCTGGGACACAAAACAGGTCTCAGCCAATACCAAAAGATTGAAATTATCCCCTGCATATTCTCAGACCACAACGCTCTGAAATTGGAACTCAACCACAAGGAAAAACCTGGAAGAAACTCAAACACTTGGAGGCTAAGAACCATCCTGCTCAAGAATGACTCGATAAACCAGGAAATCAAAAAACAAATTAAACAATTTATGGAGACCAACGAGAATGAATACACAACGGTCCAAAACCTATGGGATACTGCAAAGGCAGTCCTAAGGGGGAAATACATAGCCATCCAAGCCTCACTCAAAAGAATAGAAAAATCTAAAATGCAGTTTCTATATTCTCACCTCAAGAAACTGGAACAGCAACAGAGGGACAGGCCTAACCCACTGACAAGGAAGGAGTTGACCAAGATTAGAGCAGAAATCAATGAATTAGAGACCAGAACCACAGTAGAGCAGATCAACAGGACTAGAAGCTGGTTCTTTGAGAGAATCCATAAAATTGATAGACCACTGGCAAAACTTGTCCAAAAACAAAGAGAAAGGACTGAGATTATTAAAATTATGACTGAAAAGGGAGAGGTCACGACCAGCACCATTGAAATTGCAAGGATTATTAGAAACTTTTATCAACAGCTATATGCCAAAAAACTAAACAATCTGGAAGAGATGGAGGCCTTCCTGGAAACCTATAAACTACCAAGACTGAAACAGGAAGAAATAGATTTCTTAAATAGGCCAATTAACTATGAAGAAATTGAGTCAGTGATAAACAACCTTCCAAATAATAAAACTCCAGGCCCAGACGGTTTTCCTGGGGAATTCTACCAAACATTCAAAGAAGAAATAATACCTATTCTCCTAAAGCTATTTCAAAAAATAGAAACAGAAGGAAAGCTACCAAACTCATTCTATGAGGCTAATATTACCTTGATCCCCAAACCAGGCAAAGACCCCCTCAAAAAGGAGAATTACAGACCGATTTCTCTAATGAATATGGATGCCAAAATCCTCAACAAGATCCTTGCTAATAGAATCCAACAGTACATTAAAAGGATTATCCATCATGACCAAGTGGGATTCATACCTGGGATGCAAGCATGGTTCAACACTCGCAAATCAATCAATGTGATACATCATATCAACAAGAAAAGACTCAAGAACCATATGATCCTCTCAATTGATGCAGAAAAAGCATTTGACAAAATACAGCATCCTTTCCTGATTAAAACCCTTCAGAGTGTAGGAATAGAGGGTACATTTCTCAATCTCATAAAAGCCATCTATGAAAAGCCTACTGCAAGCATTATTCTCAATGGGGAAAAGCTGGAAGCCTTTCCCTTAAGATCAGGAACACGACAAGGATGCCCACTCTCGCCACTATTATTCAACATAGTACTAGAAGTCCTTGCAACAGCAATCAGAAGACAAAAAGGGATCAAAGGTATCCAAATCGGCAAAGAAGAAGTCAAACTGTCTCTCTTTGCAGATGACATGATACTCTATATGGAAAACCCAAAGGAATCCACTCCCAAACTATTAGAAGTTATAGAACAATTCAGTAAGGTGGCAGGATACAAAATCAATGCCCAGAAATCAGTTGCATTTCTATACACGAATAACGAGACTGAAGAAAGAGAAATTAGGGAATCCATCCCATTTACAATAACACCAAAAACCATGCGTTACCTTGGAATTAACTTAACCAGAGACGTAAAGGACCTATATCCTAGAAACTATAGATCACTTTTGAAAGATATTGAGGAAGACATAAAAAGATGGAAAAATATTCCATGCTCATGGATTGGAAGAATTAACATAGTTAAAATGTCCATACTACCCAGAGCAATCTACACTTTCAATGCTATCCCGATCAAAATACCGAGGACATTTTTCAAAGAACTGGAACAAATAGTCCTTAAATTTGTATGGAACCAGAAAAGGCCCCGAATCTCCAAGGAACTGTTGAAAAGGAAAAACAAAGCTGGGGGCATCACAATGCCGGATTTCGAGCTGTACTACAAAGCTGTGATCACAAAGACAGCATGGTACTGGCACAAAAACAGACACATCGACCAATGGAACAGAATAGAGAACCCAGAAATGGACCCTCGGCTCTTTGGGCAACTAATCTTTGATAAAGCAGGAAAAAACATCCGGTGGAAAAAAGACAGTCTCTTCAATAAATGGTGCTGGGAAAATTGGACAGCTACATGCAAAAGAATGAAACTTGACCACTCTCTCACACCATACACAAAAATAAACTCCAAATGGATGAAAGACCTCAATGTGAGACAGGAATCCATCAAAATTCTAGAGGAGAACATAGGCAACAACTTCTATGACATCGGCCAGAGCAACCTTTTTCACGACACATCTCCAAAGGCAAGAGAAATAAAAGATAAAATGAACTTATGGGACTTTATCAGGATAAAGAGCTTCTGCACAGCCAAGGAAACAGTCAAAAAAACTAAGAGACAGCCCACGGAATGGGAGAATATATTTGCAAAGGACACCACAGATAAAGGACTGGTATCCAAGATCTACAAAGAACTTCTCAAACTCAATACACGAGAAACAAATAAACAAATCATAAAATGGGCAGAAGATATGAACAGACACTTTTCCAATGAAGACATACAAATGGCTAACAGACACATGAAAAAATGTTCAAAATCATTAGCCATCAGGGAAATTCAAATCAAAACCACACTGAGATACCACCTTACGCCAGTTAGAATGGCAAAGATAGACAAGGCAAGAAACAACAATTGTTGGAGAGGATGTGGAGAAAGGGGATCCCTCCTACATTGTTGGTGGGAATGCAAGTTGGTACAGCCACTCTGGAAAACAGTGTGGAGGTCCCTTAAAAAGTTAAAAATTGAACTACCCTATGACCCAGCCATTGCACTACTGGGTGTTTACCCCAAAGATACAGACGTAGTAAAGAGAAGGGCCATATGCACCCCAATGTTCATAGCTGCATTGTCCACAATAGCCAAATCATGGAAGGAGCCGAGATGCCCTTCAACAGATGACTGGATTAAGAAGCTGTGGTCCATATATACAATGGAATATTACTCAGCTATCAGAAAGAACGAGTTCTCAACATTTGCTGCAACATGGACGGCACTGGAGGAGATAATGCTAAGTGAAATAAGTGAAGCAGAGAAAGGCAAGTATCATATGGTTTCTCTCATCTATGGAACATAAGAACTAGGATGAACAGTAGGGGAAGAAAAGTATAAAGAAAGGGGAGGTAATCAGAAGGGGGAATGAAACATGAGAGACTATGGACTATGAGAAGTGAACTGAAGACTTCAGAGGGGAGGGGGGTGGGGGAATGGGATAGACTGGTGATGGGTAGTAAGGAGGGCACGTATTGCATGGTGCACTGGGTGTTATACGCAACTAATGAAGCATGGAACTTTGCATCGGAATCCGGGGATCTACTGTATGGTGACTAACATAATATAATAATAAAATAAAAAATTTAAAAAAAATAAAAAAATTTTAAAAAATTTAAAAAAATGATGCAAACTGTTTAACATATCTTGGGATGCCTCATGGACTTGTAGTTAAGTCACTTGATCTCAAATACCTTGCTTTCTTTAGCATGGTCTCATGGAAAGACCACTAGACTAGATTTTAGGAAACCTGGACTCTATTACTACTTCTTTCATTAACTAATGTCATCACCTTGGGCTTGAAATCTGACCTTCTCTGGGCTTGTTTTCTTACCTGCAAAATGAGGAAATTGGACAAGATCAGTGGTTATCAACCTTCTGTGAATCAGAATCACCTCGTTTTAAAATACAGGTGAAACAATACAAATGCCTGATCACTACTTTCAAAAGATTCTGATTTGGGGGGGTGTGGCCTTAAACATTGATATTTATTATATCTACCAAGTAAATTTAAAAAGGTGAGGTTGAGAACCATTGCACTATATGTGATTCTGAGTTTACTCTTTCTCAAAAAAAGAAGTTATAAAGATAAACGAAATATGTTCAAAAGTATTTCTAAAAGAAACACTAGGAACAGATCATAGGGTAGAGGATAGAGTGAAAACAATGTGTGTATTATTTCAGTGGTGCTTCATTTTCCTTTCCTTTTATTCAGTATGTGTCACTCAACTTTCCTCACCTTCATTAAAATCTTCAACTCACCTGGTATGTAATATTCCATTATCTAAACTCTGTAGCTCTGCTTTTCATGTTGGCAAAATTGTAGATCTCTAAAACTTGAAAGTTAGGAGCAGAGCAGACTTGAGAGATAAAGTAGGGGAGCAGTCAGCTCACCTCTCAATGGCCTGCAGAATATTGCCACTTACAGCTCAGCATTTCCAGTCTCAGTCAGCCTTTCTGAAAATCCATTACAATCTCTCTGTTTCCAGATTCTATGCCAGAGTGTGAAAAAGATCCAAAATCTCTGTGTAATATAAAGTAATAGGTATGAATTGACATATCATTTTGTGAGTATGTACACACTGTGAAAATGCACAGAAATTTCCCAGTTTTCTTTTTTCCCCCTTTAGATTCACTTGCTTCTGCTGTGTACTGGCCCAGGATAAGCAAAAACAAAATGGAATGCTGGAGACAAGGGAAACAAAAAAAATGAACTGTTGGAACTTTTTCAAGATAAAAAGATTCTTCACAGTGAAGGAAACAATCAGAAAAACTAAAAGGCAACCTGTGGAATGGGAGAAGATATTTTAAATGACATATCTGATAAAGGGTTAGTATCCAAAATCTATAAGGGACTTATCAAACTCAATACACAAAAAACCCAAATAATCCAGTTAAGAAATGGGCAGAAGACATGAATACACATTTTTCCAAAGACATTCAGATGGCTAACAGACACATGGAAAGATGCTGAACACTATTCATCATCAGAGAAGAACAAATCAAAACCATGATGACATACCACCTCACACTTGTCAAAATGGCTAAAATTAACAATATAAGAAACAACAGGCATTGGCAAGGATGCAGAGAAAGGTTGCCCTCTTGCACCATTGGTGGGAATGCAAACTGGTGCAGCCACTCTGGAATACAGTATGGAGATTCCTCAAAAAATTAAAAATATAACTACCCTACAATCCAGCAACTGCACTACTAAGTATTTACCCAAAGGATACAAAAATGCTGATTCAAAGGGGTACATGCTCCCCGATGTTTATTGCAGAATTATCCACAATAGCCAAACTATGTAAAGAGGCCAAACGTCCATCAACTGATGAATAGATAAAGAAGATGTGGTGTATATATATATACAATGGAATATTACTCAGCCACCAAAAAGAATGAAATCTTGCCATTTGCAATGACATGGTTGGAGCTAGAGTGTATTATGCTAAGCAAAATAAGTCAGTCAGAGAAAGACAAATACCATATGATTTCACTCCTGTGTAATTTAAGAAACAAAAGAGATGAACATAGGGGAAAGAATGAAAAAAAAAGGAGAGGGAGACAAACCATAAAAGAAACTTTTTAAAGACTATTTATTTGAGAGGAAGGTAGGGGGGAAGGGGCAGAGGGAGAGGGAGAAAAAGAATCTCAAGAAGGCTTCACGCTGAGCATGGAGTCCATCTTAGGACTCCATATCACAACCTTGAGATCATGTACTGAGCTGAAACCAAGAGTTGGACACTCAACATACTGAGCCACCCAGGTGCCCCAAGTAACTCTTAACTATAGAGAACTAACTAAAGGTTGGTGGACGGTGGTGGGTGGAGGATGGGCTAGGTGGGTATTAAGGAGGGCACTTGTAATGATGAGCACTGGGTGTTGTATATAAGTGATGAATCACTGAATTCTACTCCTGAAACCAATATTGCACTATATGCTAACTAATGAGAATTTAGATAAAAATTTAAAAATAGAAAAGGTAAATTAACACTAACATGAGCCTTACCTCTATTGGATCTGAATTTCTATTGTGTCAATTTTAGAGCACAAGGAGGCTGAAACAATTCTGAAATTTGCTTGCAAAGATGTTAGGTGAATAGAGATAAGTAAGGGAGAGCAAAGAAGCTGACTGACCAATTAGAGGTTGCATAATTTTTAAAAAGATTTTATTTATTTATTTTAGAGAGAAAAAGAGAGAGCAAGCAGGGGAAGGAGCAGAGGAGGAGCAGAGGAGGAGAAGGAGCAGGAAGGGGGAAAGAATCTCCAGCAGACTCGGAGCTGAGTGTGGAGCCTGACACAGGGCTCGATCTCACAACCCTGAGATAATGACCTGAGCCAAAACCAAGAGTTGGACACTCAACTAACTGAGCCATCCAGGGATGCCTTTTTTTTTTAAAACATTTTATTTATCTATTTATTTGAGAGAGAGAGAGAGAGAGAGAGAGAGCAGGGGGAGGGGGTAGACGGAGAGCGAGAATCCCAAGCAGACTCTGCACTGAATGCAAAGCCTTGCATGAGGCTTGATATCACAGCCCATAGATCATGACCGGAGCCAAAACCATGAGATGGATGTTCAACTGACTGAGCCACCTAGGCGCCCCAGGGTTGCATAACTTTTGATCCTGGGAAAGTGGCCTTGCCATTTTAAACTTTAGGTTTTTTGCTTGTAGAATGAGAGAGCGGGACTAGAGGATCTCTAAGGTTCCTACTTGCTATATAACTCTAATTTCCATCATAAAGATAATCAGGATATTTCTGCCTTGTAAAAACCAGAGCTTCAGAATAGGGAAGGAAGCAAGGATTGAGAGCGGGAAATTCAGAGCAGGTACACCAAGGCGAGGCCAACATTAGTAGGAAGATAATGATTGTGGTGTGTGACCTTGGGTACGTCACTTTTCCCTTCAGGACTGATTTCCTTATATTGTTTTGTTTGTTTGCTTGTTTTCATTTAAATTCCAGTTAGGTAAAATAGAGTGTAATATTGGATTCAGGTGTACAATATAGTGATCCAGCACTTCCATATAAGGCCTGGACTCATCACAAGTGCACTCTTTAATCCCCATCACCTATTTAACCCATCCCCCCCACCATCTCCTTTCTGGTAACCATCGGTTTAATCTTTACAGTTAACAGTCTCTTTCTTACTTTCTCTTTCTTCTTTCTTTCCTTCTTTCTTTCTTTTTCTTTCTTTCTTTCTTTCTGTTTCTTCTTTTTTCTCCTTCCTTCCTTCCTTCCTTTTCTTTCTTTCTTTCTTTCTCTCTCTTTTTCTTTCGTTCTTTCTTTCTTTCTTTCCTTCTTTTATGTTTTTTTTATTATATTATGTTAGTCACCATACAGTACATCCCTGGATTCTGATGTAAAGTTCGATGATTCATTAGTGGCGCAGAGCACCCAGTGTACCATGCAATATATGCCCTTCTTACTACCCATCACCAGTCTATCCCATTCCCCCACCCCCTCCCCTCTGAAGCCCTCAGTTTGTTTCTCATAGTCCATAGTCTCTCATGCTTCATTCCCCCTTCTGTTTACCCCCCTTTCTTCATCCCTTTCTTCCCCTACCTATCTTCCTAGTTCTTATGTTCCATAGATGAAAGAAATCATATGATACTTGTCTTTCTCTGCTTGACTTATTTCACTTAGCATTATCTCCTCCAGTGTCATCCATGTTGCAGCAAATGATGAGAACTCGTTCTTTCTGATAGCTGAGTAATATTCCATTGAATATATGGACCACAACTTCTTAATCCAGTCATCTGTTGAAGGGCATCTCGGTTCCTTCCATGATTTAGCTATTGTGGACAATGCTGCTATGAACATTGGGGTGCATATGGCCCTTCTCTTCACTACGTCTGTATCTTTGGGGTAAACACCCAGTAGTGCAATGGCTGGGTCATAGGGTAGCTCAATTTTTAACTTTTTAAGGGACCTCCACACTGTTTTCCAGAGTGGCTGTACCAACTTGCATTCCCACCAACAATGTAGGAGGGATCCCCTTTCTCCACATCCTCTCCAGCAATTGTTGTTTCTTACCTTGTCAATTTTTGCCATTCTAACTGATGTAAGGTGGTATCTTAGTGTGCTTTTGATTTGAATTTCACTGATGGCTAATGATTTTGAACATTTTTTCATGTGTCTGTTAGCCATTTGTATGTCTTCATTGGAAAAGTGTCTGTTCATATCTTCTGCCCATTTTATGATTTGTTTATTTGTTTCTCGTGTATTGAGTTTGAGAAGTTCTTTGTAGATCTTGGATACCAGTCCTTTATCTGTGGTGTCCTTTGCAAATATATTCTCCCATTCCGTNCATCATTTGCAAACATATTCTCCCATTCCATGGGCTGCCTCTTAGTTTTTTTGACTGTTTCCTTGGCTGTGCAGAAGCTTTCTATCTTGATGAAGTCCAACAAGTTCATTTTCTATTTTGTTTCTCTTGCCTTTGGAGATGTGTCATGAAAAAGTTTGCTTTGGCCGATGTCATAGAGGGTGCTGC
>NC_048238.1:54094171-54228160 GCF_002007445.2 Ailuropoda melanoleuca | reverse complement strand
CTACATTCGTGGGTGTGGATTTTTTTAAGACCAGCTTCTATTTTCGTTTTTTCTTCTACTAACCCATCGTCTAATTTGCTAATGTGTTCCTCTGCCTCAGTGACCCTGGCCGTCAGAGCTTCAAGTTTTGACTGCATTTGGCTCATAGAATTTTTAATTTCTGCCAGATTCNATTTCTGCCAGATTCACTCTCATTTCCACCCATAGAGATTCTATATTCTCATTAACATTTTTGTTAATACTTTTTTCAAGTCCACACATCATCTTGACCATTGTTACTCTGAATTCCATTTCTGATAATTTGGTTATATCCATATCCATTAGTTCTGTGGCAGAGGCCACAGACTCATTGTCTTTTCTTTGCTGGGGGGGGGATTTCTCCTTCCTGTCATTCTGATGAGGAGAGGTTGCCGGGTTGTCCAGAGCCCAAATTATTGACTGGTACCCAGGCTGTGCACCCTTGTTTTATAGGGACCTTAGGGATGTGGGCTTCTTGATTTTTCAGCCTGCCTTCTGGGGGAGGGGCTTGCCACACTGATGCTCAGGCAACCTTGTTTGGGTAGAGTTGCCCAGCCCCGCAAGGGGGGATGAGGATGGGCACAATGTGAGCCAGTCTTTCCGGGCTTTTGTTTTCTGGTGACTTTCCCTGGTGGTTTTCTGTGAGCTCTCCTGGGCACTTTAACTCTGTTTCTGTCAGTGCTGCTAAAAACCCTGCAGCATCTTGGGTTGTGCGCCCTACAGCCACTCTCCCAGNTAGTTCTGTGGCAGAGGCCACAGACTCATTGTCTTTTCTTTGCTGGGGGGGGGATTTCTCCTTCCTGTCATTCTGATGAGGAGAGGTTGCCGGGTTGTCCAGAGCCCAAATTATTGACTGGTACCCAGGCTGTGCACCCTTGTTTTATAGGGACCTTAGGGATGTGGGCTTCTTGATTTTTCAGCCTGCCTTCTGGGGGAGGGGCTTGCCACACTGATACTCAGGCAACCCTGTTTGGTTAGAGTCTCCATGTCCCCTGTGAGGGGGGATAGGGATGGGCACACTGTGAGCCGGTATCCAGGCTTTTGTTCTCTGGCGGCTTTCACTGGCGGTTTGCTGTGCCTCTTCTGAGTCAGAGCAGCAGTGGCCGAATCTCAGCCTCTGTCTCAGAACAGAGGGATCGCGGACCATTCTCCACTGATGTTCTGGCCACTTTAACTCTGTTTCTGTTGGTGCTACCAAAAACCCTGCAGCATCCGGGGATGTGCGCCCCACAGCCGGTGTCCCAGCACTCACTTCCAGGGCTGGCTCGTCTCTGTCCTTTGTGTTTCTAACACCGCCAGCCACCAGCCGCCAGCCACCCCCGTGCGCTCCCGGAGCTCCCGGTCTCAGTTTGGCTCCAGTGAGCACACCGGAGTTCCGTTTCAGTCTGGTGGTGTGTGTTCCCCGGCTCATGGTCTCAGTCTGTTCTCTTGTGGGTGCCGGGCTGCGAGTCCTCCTGCTCCCCCATGCAAGTGGCTACCACTTCATGGCTCCTGAACTCGGTGGCTCCCTCCCCCTTCCGTTTATCTTCTGATATCTGTGCGCAGTTTCACGGCTCCCCACTTCATACCTCAATACTCAGTGCTGGAGATGTTTATTTGTAGAGATCCAGATGTATCTTCCTGCGTCTCAGGCTGATCTGTGGATGTTCAGACTGGTCTGGTACCTATCCAACTCGACTCAGGGGACCGGCTGAAAAAGGGGTCCCCTACTTCTCCACCATCTTAACTCCGACCCAAGAGCTCTTTCTTTTTCTTTCTTTCTTCTTTCTTCTTTCTTTCTTTCTTTCTTTCTTTCTTTCTTTCTTTCTTTCTTTCTCCTTCCTTCCTTCCTTCCTTCCTTCCTTCCTTCCTTCCTTCCTTCCTCCCATAGGCTCCATGCCCAGTGTGGAGCCCAATGGAGGGCTTGAACTCAAGACCCAGAGATCAAAACTTGAGCTGAAATCAAGAGCCAGAGACTTAACCAACTGCCACCCAGGCACTACAAATATCTGTTTCTTGGTCACTCTATTTTTTTTTGCTTTGCTCATTTGTTTAGTTTCTTAAATTCCACATATGACTGAAATCTTACAGTATTTGTCTTTCTCTGATTTACTGTATTTAGCAAAATACTCTCTAGCTCTATCTATCTTATTACAAATGGCAAGATTTTGTTCCTTTATATGATTAATATATATTATATATCTATATGTGTATATATATGTGTGTGTATACACACACACACATTTTCTTTATCCATTAATCAGTCAATGGACATATGGGCTGTTTGCATGATTTGGATATTGTAGAAATGCTGCTATAAACATTGGGGTGCATGTGTCCTTTTGAATTAGTATTTTTGTATTCCTTGGGTAAGTACCTAGTAGTGTAAATGCTAGGTATTATGGTAGTTCTAATTTTAACTTTTTGAAGAAGCTCCATACTGTTTTCCACAGTGGCCGCACTAGTCTGCATTCCCACCAACAGTGCAAGAGGGTTCCCCTTTCTCTGCGTGTTCACCAACACCCGTTATTTCCTGTGCTATTGGTTTCAGACATTCTGAGAGGTGTGAGATGATAGCTCATTGTAGTTTGTATTTGTATCTGCCTGAATGTGAGTGATGCTGAGCATGTTTTCATGTGTCTGTTAGCCATCTGAACGTCTTCTTTGGAAAAATGTTTATTCATGTCTTCTGCCCATTTTTAATTGGATTATTCCTTTTTTGGATGTTGAGTTTTATAAATTATTTATATATTTTGGATATTAACCCTTTATCAGATATGGTATTTGTAATTATCTTCTCGCATTCCATAGGTTATCTTTTAGTTTTGTTGATTGTTTCCTTCACTGTGCAGAAGACTTTCATTTTGATGAAGTCCCAATAGTTTATTTCTGCTTTTGTTTCCCTTACTTCAGGGCACATATCTAGAAAGAAGTTGGTATGGCCAAAGTCAAAGAGGTTACTGCCTTGTTCTCCTCCAGGATTTTTGTAGTTCCAGGTCTCACATTTAGGTCTTTCATCTATTTTGAATTTATTTTGGTGTATGGTGTAAGAAAGTCCAGTTCCATTCTTTTCCACATTGCAGTCCAGTTATTTCAACACCACTTGTTAAAAACACTGTCCCTTTCCCACTGGATATTCTTTCTCCTCTGTCAAGGAGACCATATATACTTGACCATATCGTTGTGGGTATTTTTGTTTTATTTTATTTTTTTTTGAGAGGGAGGCTGAGATGAGGGAGGGGGGAGGGAGTACGAGAAAGAGAGGGGGAGAGAGGGATTCTCAAGCAGCCTCCACACCCAGCATGGAGCCCCGTGTGAGGCTGTATCCCACAACCTCAGATCATGATCTGAGCCAAATCGAGAATCAGCCACTCAACTGAATGAGTCACCCAAGTGCCTCTAGTTGTGGGTTTATTTCTTCATTTTCTGTTCTGTTCTCTTATGTGTCTATTTTGGTGCCAGTACCATACAGCTTTCTAATATAACTTGACGTCCAGAATTGTGATGCTTCCAGCTTTTCTTTCCTTTTCCAAGGTTGCTTTGGCTACTCAGGGTCTTTTTAGGATTGCTTTTTCTGGCTCTGTGGAAAATGCTGCTGGTGCTTTGATAGGGATTGCATTAAATGTGTACACTGCTTTGGGTAGTATAGACATTTTAACAATATTTATTCTTCCAATCCATGAGCATGAAATGTCTTTCCATTTCTTCGTATTATCTTCAATTTCTTCCATCAGTGTTTTATAGTTTTCAGAATACAGTTGTTTCACCTCTTTGGTTAGGTTTACTCCTAGGTATATTATTGTTTTTCCTGCAATTGTCAATGGGATTGATCTCTTAATTTCTCTCTGCTACTTCATTATTGGTGTATAGATATGAAACAGATTTCTGTAAGTTGATTGTGTATTCTATGACTTAATGAATTTATTTAATTGTTCTAGGAAGATTTTTTTTGGTGGAATCTTTCAGGTTTTCTACATAAAGGGTTATATCCTCTGCAAATAGTGAAAATTTGATGTCTTCCTTGCCTATTTGGATTCCTTTTATTTCTTTTTGTTGTCTAATTGCTGTGACTAGGACAACCAATACTATGTTAAGTAACAGCGGTGAGTGTGGACATCCTTGTCTTGTTCTTGACCATAGAGGAAAAGCTCTGAGCTTTTCCCCATCGAGGAGGATATTAGCTGTGGGTTTTCCCATATATGGCTTTTATTATGTTGTGGTATGTTCCCTCTAAACCTACTTTGTTGAAGATTTTTCATTAAGAATGGATGTTATACTTTGGCAAACCCTTTTTCTTTCTTTTTTTTAATTTCCTACATAAGAATATTTTTTATATTTCAAGTTTTTACTTAAATTGTAGTTAGTTAACATATAGTGTAATAGTAGATTCAGGAGTAGAATTTAGTGATTTATCACTTACATATAACACCCAGTACTCACCACAAGTCCCCTCCTTAATACACATCACCCATTTAGCTCATAGCCCTGCCCACCTTCCCTCCAGCAACCCTCAGTTTGTTCTCTATAGTGAAGAGTCTCTTTTATGGTTTCCCTCCCTCTCTTTTTTTTCCTTCTTTCCAGTACGTTCATCTTCTTTGTTTCTTAAATTATACATATGGGTAAAATCATATGGTATTTGTCTTTCTCTGACTGACTTATTTCACTTAGCATAAGACACTCTAGCTCCAGCTATGTCATTGCAAATGGCAATATTTCATTCTTTTTGGTGGCTGAGTAATATTCCATTATATAAATATATACACACACACACACCACATCTTTTTTTTAAAAAAAGATTTTATTTATTTATTTATTTGATAGAGAGGTAGCAAGAGAGGGAACACAAGCAGGGGGAGTGGAAGAGGGAGAAGCAGGCTTCTCACTGAGCAGGGAGCCCAATGTGGGACTTGATCCCAGAATGCTGGGATCATGACTGAGCCAAAGGCAGACGCTTAATGACTGAGCCACCCAGGCGCCCCTACACCACATCTTTTTTTACCCATTCATCAGTTGATGGATGTTTGGGCTCTTCCCATAATTTGGTTATTGTTGATAATGCTGCAATAAACACTGGGGTGCATGTACCCCTTTGGATCGGTATTTTGTATCCTTATTGTAAATGCCTAGTAGTGCAATTGCTGGATCATAGGGTAGTTGTATTTTTATTTTTTGAGAAACCGCCATACTGTATCCCAGTGTGGCTGCACCAGTTTGCATTCCCACCAAGAGTGTAAGAGGGCTCCCTTTCTCTGCATCCTTGCCAACACCTATTGTTTTCTGTGTTGTTAATTTTAGCCATTCTGACAGGTGGTGAGGTGGTGTGTCATTGTGGTTTTGATTTATATTTCCCTGATGATGAGTAATGTTGAACATCTTTTCATGTGTCTGTTGGCCATCTGGATGTCTTCTTTGGAGAAATATCTACTCATGTCTTCTTTCCAATTCTTAACTGGATTATTATTTTGTGTGTGTGTGTGTGTGTGTGTGTTGAGTTTAATGAATTCTTTATTGATTTTGGATATTAACTCTTTCTCAGATATGTCATTTGCAAATATCTTCTCCCATTCTGTAGGCTGTTTTATTGATTGTTTCCTTTTCTGTGTAGGTTTTATCTAGATGAAGTCCCAACAGTTTATTTTTGCTTTTGTTTCTCTTTCCTCAGGAGATGTGTTGCTGAAGTTGCTACAGTCCATGTCAAAGAGGTTGCTACCTGCATCCTCCTCTCTAGAACTTTGATGGTTTCCTGTCTCACATTTAGGTCTTTCATTCATTTTGATTTTATTTTTGTGTATGATGTAAGAAAGCAGTCTGGTTTCATTCTTCTGTATATTGCTGTCCAGTTTTCCCAACAACATTTGTTGAAGAGACTGTTGAAGAGAGAAGTGGATATTCTTTCTGCTTTGTTGAAAATTAGGTGATCACATTGTTGTGGGTCCATTTCTGAGGTTTTTATTCTGTCCATTGGTCTATGTGTCGGTTTTTGTGCCAGTATCATACTGCTTTGATGACTACAGCTTTGTAATGTAGCCTCAAGTCCAGAATTGTGATGCTTCCAGCTTTCCTTTTCTTCTTCCATATTGCTTTGGCTATTTGGGTTCTTTTGTCATTCCATACAAATTTTAGAATTGTTTGTTCTAGTTCTGTGATAAATGCTGGTGGTGTTTTGATAGGGATTGCATTAAATGTGTAGATTGATTTGGGTATTATAGACAATTTAACAATATTTATTCTGCCAATCCATGATGAACATTTCATCCTATGGATTAGAAGAACAAATACTGTTAAAATGTCTATACAACCCGAAGCAATCTACACATTCAATGCAATCTCTATCAAAAAACCACCAGCATTTTTCACAGAGCTAGAACAAACAATTCTGAAATTTATGTGGAACTTCAAAAGATCCTGAATGGCCAAAGATGGAAAGTTTTTCCATTACTTTGTGTGATCTTCAATTTATTTCATAAGTGTTCTATAATTTTCAGAGTACCAATCTTTTACCTCCTTGGCTAGGTTTATTCCTATGTATCTTATGTTTTTTTGGTGTAATTGTTAATGGGATTGATTCTTTGATTTCTCTTTCTGCTGCTTCATTAATTGTAGAAATGCCAACGATTTCTGTACATTGGTTTTGTACCATGCAACTTTACTGAATTTGTGTGTTAGTTCTAACCATATTTTGGTGGAGTCTTTTGGGTTTCTATATAGAGTATCATGTCATATGTGAATAGTGAAAGTTTGACTTCTTCCTATCTGTTTTGGATGCCTCTTTTTTTTTTTTTTTGGTCTGATTGCTGAGAGTAGGACTTCTAGTAGTATGTTAAATAATAATGATGAGATAGGACATCCCGACCTTGTTCCTGATCGTAAAGCAAAAACTCTCAGGTTTTCTCCATTGAGGATGATTATTAGCTGTGGGTCTTTCTATGTGGCCTTTATGATGTTGAGGTATGTTCCCTCTATTTCTACTTTGTTGAGGGCTTTTCGTCAATAATGCATAGTGTACTTTGTCAAATGCTTTTTCTGCATCAATTGAGAGTATCAATATTTGTTTTTCCAATCCATGAGCATGGAATATTTTTCCATTTCTTTGTGTCTTCCTCAATTTCTTTCATAAGAGTTCTATATTTTTCGGAGTACAGATCCTTTACCTCTTTGGTTAGGTTTATTCCTAGGTATCTTATGGTGTTTGGTGCAATTGTAAATGGAATCAACTCCTAATTTCTTTCTTCAGCCACATTGTATAGATATAGATTTCTGTGCATTGATTTTGTATCCTGCCATGTTGCTGAATTGCTGTATGAGTTCTAGCAATTTTGCAGTGGAGTCTTTTGGATTTTCCACATACAGTATCATGTCATCTGTGAAGAGAGAGTGTTTGACTTCTTTGCCTATTTGAATGCATATTATTTCTTTTTGTTGTTTGATTGCTGAGGCTAGGACTTCTGGGCTATGTTGAACAAGAGTGGTGAGAGTGGACAACCCTGCCATGTTCCTGACCTTAGGGGAGAAGCTCTCAGTTTTTCCCCATTGAGAATGATGTTCACTGTGAGCTTTTCATAGATGGCTTTTATGATATTGAGGTATGTTCCCTCTATCCCTACAATGTGAAGAGTTTTAATCAAGAGAGGATGCTGTACTTTGTCAAATGCTTTTTCTGCATCAATTGAGAGGATCATACAGTTCTTGTCTTTTCTTTTGTTAATGTGATCTATCATGTTGATTGATTTGCGATTGTTGAACCACCCTTGCATCCCAGGAATAAGTCCCACCTGGTCGTGGTGAATAATCCTTTTAATGTACTGTTGGATTCTAATGGCTGGTAACTTGGTGAGTACTTTGGCATCCATGTTCATCAGGGATATTGGTCTGTAATTCTCCTTTTTGATGGGGTCTTTCTCTGGTTTTGGGATCAGGGTAATGCTAGCCTCATAGAACGAGTTTGGAAGTTTTCCTTCCATTTCTATTTTTTAAAACAACCTCAGTGGAATAGGTATTATTTCATCTTTAAATGTTTAGAATATCCCTGGGAAGCCATCTGGCCCGGGACTCTCGTTTTTTGGGCGATTTTTTATTACTGCTTCAATTTCCTTGCTGGTTATAGGTCTGTTCAGATTTTCTATCTCTTCTTTTCTATATTCTTTTGTTTTAGTTTTGGTAGTTTATAAGTTTCCAAGAATGCATCCATTTCTTCCAGATTGCCTAATTTGTTGGCATATAGTTGCTCATAATATGTTCTTAAAATTATCTGTATTTCCTTGGTGTTATGCTCTCTCCCCTTCCATTCATGATTTTATTAATTTGGGTCTTTTCTCTTTTCTTTGGGATAAGTCTGGCCAGAGGCTTATCCATCTTTTTAATTCTTTCAAAGAACCAGCTTCTAGATTCATTGATCTGCTCTACTGTATTTCTCATTTCTAATTCATTGATCTCTGCTCTAATCTTTATTATTTCTCTTCTCCTGCTTGGTTTAGGCTTTTTTGCTGTTGTTTTCCCAGGTCCTTTAGGTGTGTGGTTAGATTGTGTGTTTGGGATTTTTCTAATTTTTTGAGAGAGGCTTGTATTGTTATCTACTTCCTTATTAGGACCACCTTTGCTGTATCCCAGAGGTTTTGAACCAATGTGCTTTCATTCTCAATAGTTTCCATGAATTTTAAAAAAGATTTTATGGGGGGAAGAGAGAGAGATTGGCTGAGCACAAGCAGGGTGAGTGGTAAGCAGAGGGAGAAGCAGGCTCCCTTCTGAGCAAGGAGACTGATGTGGGACTTGATCCTAGGATGCGGGATCATGACCTGAGTTGAAGGCAGACTCTTAACCAATTGAGCCACGCAGGTGTCCTGGTTTCCATGAATTTTTTAAGCTCTTCTTTAATTTCCTGGTTGACCACTCATTCTTTAGGAGCATGGTTTTTAACCTCCAAGTATTGAGTTCCTTCTGAACTTCCTTTTGTGATTGAGTTCCAGTTTCAAAGAATTGTGGTCTGAAAATATGCAGGGAATAATCTCAATCTTTTCTTATTGGTTGAGACCTGAATTGTGACCCAGTATGTGATCTACCTGGAGAAAGTTCCATGTGCACTTGAGAAGAATGGGTGTTCTGTTATTTTGGGATGGAATATTCTGTATATATCTGTGAAGTCCATCTGGTCCAGTGTGTCATTCAAAGCCCTTGTTTCTTTGTTGATCTTCTGCTTAGATGATCTGTCCATTGCTGTGAGTGTGGTGTTGAAGTCCCCTACTATTAATGTATTTTTATTGATATGTTTCTCTACTTTATTAATTGGTTTATATATTTGGCCACTCCCACGTTGGGTGCATAAATTTTTACAATTGTTAGATTTTGTTGGATAGACATTTTAAGTATGATATAGTGTCCTTCTACATCTCTTACTACATTTTTTGGTTTAAAATCTAATTTGTCTAATACGAGGATTGCTACCCCAGCTTTCTTTTGAGGTCCGTTAGTATGGTAAGTGGTTCTCCACCCCCTCACTTTCAGTCTGGAGGTGTCTTTAGGTCTCAAATGAGTCTCTTGTAGACAGCATATGGATGGCTCTTGTCTTTTTTTTTTTAATCCAATCTGATACCCTGTGTCTTTTGGTTGGAGCATTTAGCTCATTTACATTGAGAGTAACTATTGAAAGATATGAATTTAGTGCTATTGTACTGCCTGTGAAGTCCCTGTTTTTGTACATTGACTCTGTTACTTCCTGGTCTATGTTACTCTTGGGGTCTCTCGTTGCTTACAGTATCCCCCTTAATATTTCTTTCAGGCCTGGCTTGGTGGTCACATATTCTTTCAGTTTCTGTCTGTTCTGGAAATTCTTAATCTCTGCTTCCATTCTGAATGACAGCCTTGATGGATAAAGTATTCTTGGCTGCATGTTCTTCTCATTTAGTACCCTGAATATATCTTGTCACTGCTCTCTGGACTGCAAGGTTTCTGTGGATAGGTCTCATGTTATTCTGATGTTCCTCCCTCTGTACATAAGGAACCTCCTCTCCCTAGCTGTTCTCAGGATAGCTTCTTTTTCTCTAAGATTTGCAAGCTTCACTATTATAAGTCGGGGTGTTGATCTATTTTTATTGATTTTGGGAGGGGTCTTCTCTGCATCTTGGAAATGAATGCTTATTTCCTTCCCCAGATTAGGAAAGTGCTCAGCTATGATTTGCTCAAATATACCTTCCAGCCCTTTCTCTCTTTCTTCACCCCCTCGGAGATCCCAAAAATTCTGACATTGGTTTGCTTGAAGACATCATTAAATTCTTTTTTTTTTAAAGATTTTATTTATTTATTCAACAGAGATAGAGACAGCCAGCGAGAGAGGGAACACAAGCAGGGGGAGTGGGAGAGGAAGAAGCAGGCTCATAGCGGAGGAGCCTGATGTGGGGCTTGATCCCATAATGCCGGGATCACGCCCTGAGCCAAAGGCAGACGCTTAACCGCTGTGCCACCCAGGTGCCCCCATCATTAAATTCTTGAAGCCTTTCTTCTTGGGCTATTGGTTGTCTTTCTCTCTTTTCCTCAACTCCCTTCCTTTCCATCAGCCTGTACTGTCCTCTAGATCACTTATTCTCTTCTGCCTCATTGACCCTAGCTGTTAAAGCATCCAAATTAGACTGCATCTCATTCAAAGCATTTTTAAGTTCGACCTGGTTAGATCTCATTTCCACCCTTAGAGATTGTGTACTGTCACTTATGCTTTTTTTCCAGCCTAGCTATTAACTTTATCATTGCTATCCTGAATTCCATCTCTGACATCTTACTTATATCCATATTGATTAGCTCTGTGGCAGAGAACATTGCCTCTGGTTCTTTCTTTTGTTGTGAATTCCTCTTTCTAATCATTTTGCCCAGAGAAGGATGGGTGAGTGAATGAGCAGAATCCAAAATATCAACCATGACCCAAGCAAAATACACCCTAGAGAAATGGTCAGAAGCCCCAACAGAAAAGCAAACAAAACCAAAATGAAACAAAACAATAAAAAAGGTGAGGGGTGGGGAGAAAGACTTTAATCTCACAAAGCAGGGTAATCCACTTGTTCCTGATTGAATTTTGGTCTGTGTGTTAAAAGACACCACAATCCAAAATTGTAAAGAAAGCCAAACTTATTTGCTTATTGAGTAGAGTGAAAAAAGGACTAGAATGAAGCCTACGTCTATAAAATGTAGATGTAAAAAATAAGTTAAAAAAGGGTCTTAGAAACATGATTTGGTAAAATAAGAATCTAGTTGAAATGGGAAAAAGGTAAAAAAAAAAGAAATGGAATATTTTAGACTGAAAGATAAATGAGTTGTGAGAAAACATCTGTAGCTCAATATACTATTTTCTCCTGGTGCTGGAATTTTACAGTCTTATGGGATCCATAAAGTTGTAAACCATGTTCTTCCAGTCTGTCTTCTGGGGGAGGGGTCTGCTGTGCTGCTTCTCAGGTGTCTTTGCCTGGGCAGAGATGCCCCAACACTTGTTAGGGAGATGGGCTCAGTGGAAGTTGGACCTCTGTGTGGCTTTTGTTCCCTGGAGGCTTTCTGCACCTTCTCAGAAGATCAGAGCATGGGGCGCCTGGGTGGCACAGCGGTTAAGCATCTGCCTTCGGCTCAGGGCGTGATCCCGGCGTTATGGGATCGAGCCCCACATCAGGCTCTTCTGCTATGAGCCTGCTTCTTCCTCTCCCACTCCCCCTGCTTGTGTTCCCTCTCTCGCTGGCTGTCTCTATCTCTGTCAAATAAATAAATAAAATCTTTAAAAAAAAAAAAAGAAGATCAGAGCAAAAATGACTGAGCCCAGATCTCCAGCTAAGAGCTGAGAGATCATGGTTCCCCCTCTTCAATAAACCCTCTGGGACAAACCGTTTTCACTTTTGTGTGTGCCAAACTCCACCAACTCCTGCAGTGTGCACCCAGTGCAATTCTCCTGGGGGAAGTCCCAGAGAATCACCAGTGTCACTGCCCTTTGTGTGTCCTGGGACTGTGAGTGGTTGCAGGCTCCTGTGTGCACCCTGCTCTGCTGCTCGTGGGCCATGGATGGATGCCCCCATACTGTCCTTTCTGGGGTTGCTGCCACCCTGAGAGCTGTTGTCTTGTTGTGGGCACAGCCGTTTCACCCCTCTCAGAGGATGGTAAATGGCCTGCATTTTCCAGTCCTTTTCAGGGTTCTCAGGCAAAGAGTGGATACCTAAGTGGCCTGGCTCCTGGTTTATGGCAGCCCAAGCTGAGCATCCCCCTGGGCTCGATGACCATAACCAGTTTCACCTCTCCACTGCTTGGCACTGTATCAATTCAGGTGTCCTCATTCTTTCTGCGTCTCCTGGGATTCCGAGACCCAATGATTCACCTAGAATTCTGCCCTTTTCATCCCCCAAGCCTCTTTCAAAAAGGGATGTCTCTCACTGGAGCAGTTTTCTAAGGGTTCTGATTTTGTGTTCTGGTGTTCAGTGGCCAGCTTATGGAGGCTCCCTCCCCGTCTCCATTCATCTTCCACTATCTCCCTGCAAATTCACAACTCTGCACTCACCTTGCAAAAAGCAATCGCTTTCCTACTTGTAGAGGTCCAGATATATTTTCTTACCTCTCAGGCTGAATTCGTGGGTGTTCAGAATGGTTTGATGGATATCCAGCTAAATCAAGGGACTGGATGAAAGGAGGTCCCCTACTCTTCTGCTATCTTGCTGTTCCTCTTGGGTCTGTTCAGGTTTTATATTTCTTCCTGTTTCAGTTTCAGTAGTTTATACATCTCCAGGAATGCATTCATTTCTTCCATATTGCCTAATTTGTTGGCGTATAGTTGTTCATAACATGTTCTTATAATCGTTTGTATTTCTTTGGTGTTGGTTGTGATCTCTCCTCTTTCATTTATGATTTTGTTTATTTGGTTCCTTTCTCTTTTCTTTTTGAGAGAACATATGGTTCTTATCCTTTCTTTTATTAATGTGGTGTGTCACATTGATTGATTTGTGAATATTGAACTGCCCTTGCAGCCCAGGAATAAATCCCACTTCATCATGGTGAATGATTCTTTTAATATATGTTGGATTCAAATTGCTAGTATTTTGTTGAGACTTTTTGAATCCATATTCATCAGGGATATTGGCCTGTAATTCTCCTTTTTAGTGGGGTCTTTGTCGGGTTTTGGAATCCAGGTAATGTGAGCTTCATAGAATGAGTTTGGAAGGTTTTTCCTTCTTTTTTTTTTTCCGATGTAAAGTTTGATGCTTCATTAGTTGCGTATAACACCCAGTGCACCATGCAATACGTGCCCTCCTTACTACCCATCACCAGTCTATCCCATTCCCCCACCCCCTCCCCTCTGAAGTCTTCAGTTTGTTTCTCATAGTCCATAGTCTCTCATGTTTCATTCCCCCTTCTGATTACCCCCCTTTTCTTTATCCCTTTCTTCCCCTACCGATCATCCTAGTTCTTATGTTCCATAGATGAGAGAAATCATATGATAATTGTCTTTCTCTGCTTGACTTATTTCACTTAGCATTATCTCCTCCAGTGCCGTCCATGTTGCAGCAAATGTTGAGAATTCGTTCTTTCTGATAGCTGAGTAATATTCCATTGTATATATGGACCACAGCTTCTTAATCCAGTCATCTGTTGAAGGGCATCTCGGCTCCTTCCATGATTTGGCTATTGTGGACAATGCAGCTATGAACATTGGGGTGCATATGGCCCTTCTCTTTACTACGTCTGTATCTTTGGGGTAAACACCCAGTAGTGCAATGGCTGGGTCATAGGGTAGTTCAATTTTTAACTTTTTAAGGGACCTCCACACTGTTTTCCAGAGTGGCTGTACCAACTTGCATTCCCACCAACAATGTAGGAGGGATCCCCTTTCTCCACATCCTCTCCAACAATTGTTGTTTCTTGCCTTGTCTATCTTTGCCATTCTAACTGGCGTAAGGTGGTATCTCAGTGTGGTTTTGATTTGAATTTCCCTGATGGCTAATGATTTTGAACATTTTTTCATGTGTCTGTTAGCCATTTGTATGTCTTCATTGGAAAAGTGTCTGTTCATATCTTCTGCCCATTTTATGATTTGTTTATTTGTTTCTCGTGTATTGAGTTTGAGAAGTTCTTTGTAGATCTTGGATACCAGTCCTTTATCTGTGGTGTCCTTTGCAAATATATTCTCCCATTCCGTGGGCTGTCTCTTAGTTTTTTTGACTGTTTCCTTGGCTGTGCAGAAGCTCTTTATCCTGATAAAGTCCCATAAGTTCATTTTATCTTTTATTTCTCTTGCCTTTGGAGATGTGTCGTGAAAAAGGTTGCTCTGGCCGATGTCATAGAAGTTGTTGCCTATGTTCTCCTCTAGAATTTTGATGGATTCCTGTCTCACATTGAGGTCTTTCATCCATTTGGAGTTTATTTTTGTGTATGGTGTGAGAGAGTGGTCAAGTTTCATTCTTTTGCATGTAGCTGTCCAATTTTCCCAGCACCATTTATTGAAGAGACTGTCTTTTTTCCACCGGATGTTTTTTCCTGCTTTATCAAAGATTAGTTGCCCAAAGAGCCGAGGGTCCATTTCTGGGTTCTCTATTCTGTTCCATTGGTCGATGTGTCTGTTTTTGTGCCAGTACCATGCTGTCTTTGTGATCACAGCTTTGTAGTACAGCTCGAAATCCGGCATTGTGATGCCCCCAGCTTTGTTTTTCCTTTTCAACAGTTCCTTGGAGATTCGGGGCCTTTTCTGGTTCCATACAAATTTAAGGACTATTTGTTCCAGTTCTTTGAAAAATGTCCTCGGTATTTTGATCGGGATAGCATTGAAAGTGTAGATTGCTCTGGGTAGTATGGACATTTTAACTATGTTAATTCTTCCAATCCATGAGCATGGAATATTTTTCCATCTTTTTATGTCTTCCTCAATATCTTTCAAAAGTGATCTATAGTTTCTAGCATATAGGTCCTTTACGTCTCTGGTTAAGTTAATTCCAAGGTAACGCATGGTTTTTGGTGTTATTGTAAATGGGATGGATTCCCTAATTTCTCTTTCTTCAGTCTCGTTATTCGTGTATAGAAATGCAACTGATTTCTGGGCATTGATTTTGTATCCTGCCACCTTACTGAATTGTTCTATAACTTCTAATAGTTTGGGAGTGGATTCCTTTGGGTTTTCCATATAGAGTATCATGTCATCTGCAAAGAGAGACAGTTTGACTTCTTCTTTGCCGATTTGGATACCTTTGATCCCTTTTTGTCTTCTGATTGCTGTTGCAAGGACTTCTAGTACTATGTTGAATAATAGTGGCGAGAGTGGGCATCCTTGTCGTGTTCCTGATCTTAAGGGAAAGGCTTCCAGCTTTTCCCCATTGAGAATAATGCTTGCAGTAGGCTTTTCATAGATGGCTTTTATGAGATTGAGAAATGTACCCTCTATTCCTACACTCTGAAGGGTTTTAATCAGGAAAGGATGCTGTATTTTGTCAAATGCTTTTTCTGCATCAATTGAGAGGATCATATGGTTCTTGAGTCTTTTCTTGTTGATATGATGTATCACATTGATTGATTTGCGAGTGTTGAACCATGCTTGCATCCCAGGTATGAATCCCACTTGGTCATGATGGATAATCCTTTTAATGTACTGTTGGATTCTATTAGCAAGGATCTTGTTGAGGATTTTGGCATCCATATTCATTAGAGAAATCGGTCTGTAATTCTCCTTTTTGAGGGGGTCTTTGCCTGGTTTGGGGATCAAGGTAATATTAGCCTCATAGAATGAGTTTGGTAGCTTTCCTTCTGTTTCTATTTTTTGAAATAGCTTTAGGAGAATAGGTATTATTTCTTCTTTGAATGTTTGGTAGAATTCCCCAGGAAAACCGTCTGGGCCTGGAGTTTTATTATTTGGAAGGTTGTTTATCACTGACTCAATTTCTTCATAGTTAATTGGCCTATTTAAGAAATCTATTTCTTCCTGTTTCAGTCTTGGTAGTTTATAGGTTTCCAGGAAGGCCTCCATCTCTTCCAGATTGTTTAGTTTTTTGGCATATAGCTGTTGATAAAAGTTTCTAATAATCCTTGCAATTTCAATGGTGCTGGTCGTGACCTCTCCCTTTTCAGTCATAATTTTAATAATCTCAGTCCTTTCTCTTTGTTTTTGGACAAGTTTTGCCAGTGGTCTATCAATTTTATGGATTCTCTCAAAGAACCAGCTTCTAGTCCTGTTGATCTGCTCTACTGTGGTTCTGGTCTCTAATTCATTGATTTCTGCTCTAATCTTGGTCAACTCCTTCCTTGTCAGTGGGTTAGGCCTGTCCCTCTGTTGCTGTTCCAGTTTCTTGAGGTGAGAATATAGAAACTGCATTTTAGATTTTTCTATTCTTTTGAGTGAGGCTTGGATGGCTATGTATTTCCCCCTTAGGACTGCCTTTGCAGTATCCCATAGGTTTTGGACCGTTGTGTATTCATTCTCGTTGGTCTCCATAAATTGTTTAATTTGTTTTTTGATTTCCTGGTTTATCGAGTCATTCTTGAGCAGGATGGTTCTTAGCCTCCAAGTGTTTGAGTTTCTTCCAGGTTTTTCCTTGTGGTTGAGTTCCAATTTCAGAGCGTTGTGGTCTGAGAATATGCAGGGGATAATTTCAATCTTTTGGTATTGGCTGAGACCTGTTTTGTGTCCCAGAGCATGATCTATTCTTGAGAATGTTCCATGGGCATTTGAATAGAATGAGTATTCTTTGGTTCTGGGGTGTAGTGTTCTATATATATCTATGAGGTCCAACTCGTCGAGTATGGCATTCAAAGCCTTTGATTCTTTGCTTAGTTTTTGCCAGGGTGTTCTGTCTATTTCTGATAGTGGGGTGTTGAGGTCCCCTACTATTACTGTGTTCTTATCTATATGTCTCTTTATTTTGGTTAAGAGTTGGCTTGTGTATCTTGCTGCTCCCCTGTTGGGGGCATATATATTAATAATTGTCATATCCACTTGTTGAATACTTCCTTTAAGAATAATATAGTGCCCTTCTGTATCTCTCTCTATGGCCTCTAGTTTAAAATCCAGTCTATCTGATATGAGAATTGCTACTCCAGCTTTCTTTTGAGGTCCATTTGCGTGGAAGATGGTACTCCATCCCCTTACTCTAAGTCTGAATGCATCTTTGGGTTCAAAATGAGTCTCTTGTAGACAGCAAATGGATGGGTCATGTCTTTTTATCCAATCTGCAACCCTGTGGCGTTTTATGGGAGAGTTTAAGCCATTTAGATTGATAGAGATTATTGACAGATATGATTTTAATGATGCCATTTCTCTTTAAAGTCTTTGTATCGGTTGTGACTTGCTGCTCTGTATCACTCTTGGGGCCTTTTTACCTTTATAGAGCCCCCCTTAATATCTCCTGTAGGGCTGGTTTCGTGGTTACGAAATTGGTTAATGATTGGCGATTTTGGAACGTCTTTATTTCTCCATCAATTCTGAATGACAGCTTTGCTGGATAAAGGATCCTTGGCTGCATGTTTTTCTCTGAAAGAGCTTTAAAAATGCCCCCCCAAGCCTTTCTCTCATTCCAGGTCTCTGTAGACAGGTCTGACGTAATCCTGATACCTTTGCCTTGGTACGTGAGAAATTTCTTTGCCCTGGCCGCTTTCAATACTGTATCCTTGGATCTAATATTTGCGAATTGCACTATGACATGCCGTGGCGTAGGTTTGTCCTGGTTGAGCTTGGATGGGGTCCTCTCTGCCTCTTGGACACGAATGCTTGTTTCCCTTGCTAGATTAGGGAAGTTTTCAGCTACAATTTGTTCAAATATCTCTTCTAGACCTCTGTTTTTCTCCACCCCTTCAGGGATGCCGATGATTCTGACATTGGATCGTTTCATAGAGTCAGTAATCTCCCGTAATCTACATTCGTGGGCGTGGATTTTTTTAAGACCAGCTTCTATTTTCGTTTTTTCTTCTACTAACCCATCCTCCAATTCGCTAACGCGTTCCTCTGCCTCGGTGACCCTGGCCGTCAGAGCCTCTAGTTTTGACTGTATTTGGCCCACTGAGTTTTTAATTTCTGTCAGATTCGCTCTCATTTCTGCCCTTAGGGATTCTATATTCTCAGCAACGCTTTCTCTGATGCTTTTTTCAAGTTTACTCATCATCTTGACCATTGTTGCTCTGAATTCCATTTCTGATAATTGGGATACATCCATATGTATTAATTCTGTGGCCGAGGCCAATTCTGTGGCAGAGGCCACAGACTCATTATCTTTTCTTTGCTGGGGGGGACTTCTCCTTCTCGTCATTCTGATGAAGAGAGATTGCAGGGTTGTCCAGAGCCCAAGTGTTGACTGGGACCCAGGCCGTGCGCCCTTGTTTTATAGAGATCTTAGGGATGTGGGCTTCTTCCTTAAAGAGTTTATTTATTTATTTGAGAGAGAGAGAGACAGTCAGCAAGAAAGGGAACCCAAGCAGAGGAGTGGGAGAGGAAGAAGCAGGTTCCCGGTGGAGAAGCCCGATGAAGGACTCCTTACGGAGCGTTGTGATCACACCCTAATCCGAAGACAGGTGCTTGGTGACTGCGCCACTCAGGCGCTCCGGGTTGTGGGCTTCTTGATTTTTCAGCCTGCCTTCTGGGGGAGGGGCCTGCCTGCAGGTACTCAGAAAACCCTGTTTGGGTAGAGTCTCTGTGTCCCTTGCGAGGGGGGATGGGGATGGGCACCCTGTGAGCCGGTATTTCCGGGCTTTTGTTCTCTGGCGGCTTTCCCTGGCGGTTTGCTATGCCTCTTCTGAGAGAGCAGCAGCGGCTGAAATTCAGCCTCTGTCTCAGAACAGAGGGATCGCGGATCGTTCTCCACTGATGTTCTGGCCACTTTAACTCTGTTTCTGTTGGTGCTGCTCAACCCTGCAGCATCCCGGGCTGTGCGCCCCACACCCGGCGTCCCAGCCCTCACTTCCAGGGCCGGCACGTCTCTGTCCTTTGTGTTTCCAACCCCGCCAGCCGCCAGCCGCCCCGCGCGGGCTCCCGGAGCTCCCCATCTCAGTCTGGTGTCTCACGGGTGCTGACCGCGAGTCTGCCTGCTCCCCCGTGCAGGTGGCCCTCCAGCCGCCAGCTGCCAGCTGCCTCGCGGATGCTCCCGGAGCTCCCGGTCTCAGCCTCGATCCAGTGAGCACACCGGAGCTCCGGAGCTCCATGAGATGCTTGGTGGCGCACGCTCCCGGCTCACGGACTCAGTCTGCTGTTTCCAGAGTGCGGGTCCGCGGTCTGCCCGTTCCCCGGTGCAGGTGGCCCGCCAGCCACCCTGCACGCGCGCTCCTGGAGCTCGCGTTCTAAGTCTGCTGTCTCGTGGGTGCCGTCCGCGAGTCCGCCTGCTCCCCCGTGCAGGTGGCCCGCCAACCACCAGCCGTCCCGCGTGCGATCCTGGATCCCTTCTCAGTCTGCTGTCTCAAGCGTGCGGGTCCGCGGTCTGTCAGCTCCCCCGTGCAGGTGGCTACCGCTTCCCGTCGCCCTGACACGGCGACTCCCTCCCCCTTCTGTTTAGCTTCCGATATCTGTGCGCGGTTTCACGGCTCCCCGCTTCTTACCTCAATACTCAGCGCTGGGGATGTTCATTTGTAGAGATCCAGATGTATCATCCTGCGTCTCAGGCTGATTCCGTGGATATTCCTGCTGGTCTGGTACCTATCCAGCTCAACTCAGGGGACCGGCTGAAAAAGTGGTCCCCTACTCCTCCGCCATCTTAACCTCCCCTCGGAAGTTTTTTCCTTCTATTTCTGTTGTTTGGAATAGTTTGAGAAGAATCGGTATTAAGTCTTCATTATTTTTATTTTTTAAAGTTTTTATTTAAATTCTATTTACTTAACATATAGTGTAATATTGGTTTAAGGAATAGAATTTAGTGATTTATCACTTATATATAACATCCAGTGCTCATCACAAGTGCCCTCCTTAATACCTATCACCCATTTAGCTCATCCCCGAAACATTTCCCTTCTAGCAACCCTCAGTTTGTTCTGTATAGTTGAGACTCTTATGTTTTGTATCCCTCTCTTTTTTTCTCCCTTCCCTTATGTTCATCTGTTTTGTTTCTTAAATTCCACACGAGTGAAATCATATGGTATTTGTCTTTCTCTGACTGACTTATTTCACTTAGCATAATACATTCTAGCTCCATTCATGTTATTGCAAATGGCAAGATTTCATTATTTTTGATGGCTGAGTAATAGTCCATTGTAAATATATACTACAACTTCTTTATTCATCAGTTGATGGATGTTTGGGCTCTTCCCATAATTTGGCTATTGTTGATAATGCTGCTGTAAACTTCAGGGTGCACGTGCCCCTTGGAATTCTTATTGTAGTTTTTGTATCCTTATCATAAATACCTAGTAGTGCAATTGCTGGGACATAGGAGAGTTGTATTTTTACTTTTCGAAGAACCTCTGTAGTGTTTTCCAGAGTGGTTGCACCAGTATGCATTCCCACCAACAGCATAAGGGGGTTCCCCGTTCTCTGCATCCTTGCCAACAGTTGTTGTTTCCTGTGTTGTTAATTTTAGCCATTCTGAACGGTGTACGTTGGTATGTCATCGTGGTTTTGATTTGTATTGCCCTGATGATGAATGATGTTGAGCATCTTTCCATGCGTCTGGTATTAACTCTTCTTTAAATGTTTGGTGTAATTCTGGGTAGCCATCTGGCTCTGCACTTTCATTTGTTGAGATATTTTTGATTACTGATTAAACGTCTTTGCTGGTTATCAGTATGCTCAAATTTTTCTATTTCTCCCTGTTTTAGTTTTTTAACAGTTTATATGTTTCTAGTAATTTCTCCATATTTTTTACTTTGCCCAATTTGTTGGCATATAATTTTCCATTATAGTTTCTTATAGGATTTTGCCTTTCTGTAGTGCTGGTTGTGATCTCTCCTCTCTCATTCATGATTTTATTTATTTGGGTCCTTTCTCTTTTTGAGAAGTGTGGCTAGGGGATTATCAATTTTATTAATTCCTTAAAAGAACCAGCTCTTAGTTTTGCTGATCTGTTCTACTGGTTTTTGTTGTTGTTGTTGTTGTTCATTTGTTTGTTTCCATATCGTTTATTTCTGCTCTAATCTTTATTAATTCCCTGGCTGGCTTTAGGCTTCATTTGATGTTCCTTTTCTATCTCCTTTGGGTGTAAGGTTACGTTGTATATTTGAGACTTTTCTTGCTTCTTGGAATAGGCCTGGATTGCAATATACTTCCCTCTCAGGGTCATCTTTGCAGCATCATGTTTTCATTTTCATTTGCTTCCATATATTTTTTAAATTTCTTCTTTAATTTCCTGGTTAACCCATTCATTCTTTAGTAAGATGTTCCTTAACGTTCATGTATTTGTCATCTTTCCAAAATTTTTCCTAATAATCTATCCATTGATATATGTTAATGGATTGTTAATCCATTGATGGGGTGTTAAAGACCTCTCCTATTATTGGATTATTATCAATTAGTTCCTTTATGTTTGTTATTATTTTATATATTTGTGTGTTCCCATGTTTGGTGCATACATATTTACAATTGTTATAACTTCTTGTTGGAGTGCCTCCTTTATGGTCCTTTCTTTGTCTCTTTTTGGTCTTTGTTTTAAAGGCTCGGTTGTCCTATATAAGTATTCATACTCTGCCTTTCTTTTGACATCCATTTGTATGAGAAATATTACTCCATCCCCTCACTTTAACTCTATAGTTGTCCTTAGTTTAATATCACTTTCTTGTAGGCAGCATACAGATGGGTCTTGATTTTTATCCATTCCTATACCCTATGTCTTTTGACTGGAGCATTTAGTCCATTTACATTTAATGTAATTATTGATATCTATGTAGTGCCATTTTATTACTTGCTTTTGTTGTTGCTGCTGTTTCTGGAGATTTTTACTCTTTTTTTTCTTGTCTTTGTCACTTTTGGTCTGTCCTTTGCACTCATAGAGTCCCCTTTGATATTTCTTGCAGGGCTGTTTTAGTGGTCATGAACTCCTTTTGTTTTTATTTTCTGTATGATACCTTGCTGGAGAGAGTATTCTTGGCTGTAGATTTTTCCCATTCAGCACGTTGAATATATCATGCCACTCTCTTCTAGCTTGCCAAATTTTTGTTGAGATGAGTCTTGTCCTAAGTTAAGGACTTCTTTGGTCTTGCTGACTTTAATATTTTTTCTTATCACTATATTTTTCAAATTTAGTTACAATGTGTCTTTATATTGGCCTGGTTTTGTTAATTATTTTTATTACTATTATTTTAAAAGGGAGATAGAGATAGATGAGAGAGAGAGAGAGAGAGAGAGAATCTCAAGCAGGCCGCATACCCAGTGCATGAGCCTGATGTGGGGCTTGATCTCACAACCCTGAGATCATGACCTGAGTCGAAATCAAGAGGCAGATGTTTAACCAACAGAGCTATCCAGCACCCTCCACCCCTGATTTTGTTGATTTTGTATATTTATTATTATTATTTTTAAATGATTTTTTAAATTATATTATGTTAGTCACCATACAGTACATCCCCGGATTCCGATGCAAAGTTCGATGCTTCATTAGTTGCGTATAACACCCAGTGCACCATGCAATTCGTGCCCTCCTTACTACCCATCATCAGTCTATCCCATTTCCCCACCCTGATTTTGTTGATTTTGATGTGAGTTCTCAGTATCTCCTGGATCTGGATGTCTATTTCCTTCCCCAGATTAGGGAAATTTTCAGCTATGATTTCCTCAAATAAATTCTCTGTCCCCTTTCTCTCTCTTCTTCTTCAGGGACTCCTATAATAAGAATGTTATTACTTTTGATGAATCACTGAGTTCCTTAAGTCTGTTCTTGTGTTGTATAATTCTTCTTTCTCCCTTTTGTTTAACTTCATTGCCTTCCATTATTTTGTCTTCTATGTCACTAATTCATTCTTCTGCTTCTTCCTGTCTACTCCTCATTGCTTCAAGGCTGTTTCCCATCTTGTTTATTGCATTCTTCATCTCTCATTCATTCTTTTTTAGCTCTTTTATCTGTATAGTAAGCATCTCACCAATGTCTTCCATGCTTTTCTCAAGCCCAGCGAGTCTCCTTATGATTGTTGCTTTAAATACTCCATTAGGCATATTAGTTACATCTTTTTGCCTTAGATCTCTGGCTGTGCCCTTATCTTGTTCTTTCAATTGGGATAAATTCCTCCATCTTGGCATTTTGTTCGCATCTCTACTTTTTTTTGGGGTGTCAGAGAAACCAGTTATGTCTCCTACTCCTGATAGGAAAGAAGAGGTCATGCCATGCCCAAGACATGGCACTTCAGGGATTGTCTCCATTGGGTACTGCATGCCCTCTGGTGTTGTGTTTTGGCTGCCCTATCCTTCAGGCCAGTTCTGTAGAGGCTCTCCTTTTCTGCAGTGGGCAGTGTTTGGTCCCTGGCCTGAGTATGGCAAGTTTTAACTGGGTGTGCTCTGGTCTGCTTGTGAAATGAGACTTGACGTCACTTCCCTGCAGAACCCTCTGGTTGGAAGACACTGTGTGGGCAGGGGTTTGTGTTGGTCTTCCAAAGGAGGGGCCTGACACACTGGGACAGAGGCAAACTTGACTGAGAAGGCACGGGGTGGGTGGGGATGGGGGTGGGGGTTGGTGTAATCAGCGTAGACAGCCAGGGCCAGCAATCTGCTCCTTCCTGCAGGTTCCTCTGTGCTTATATTGAGGGGCAGGGGAGGAAAATGGCACCAACCAGCTTCTTTGTTCCCCAAGAGGTGTCTCCATGAATTATGCCTGTCAAAGTATGCTCTGAGAAGAGCAAATAATCTCCCCTCTGTGTGCCCCAGGCATTTTTCAGATGGCTGTGTCCATGTTGTCTGTCCCTGGGTTGTTTGCCTGTCTTCTCTCCACAAGCAGGGCAGTGTCCTTCAGGCTTTATCCCAGCCAAGCCTGCTGACCTTTATAACTTCAGGCTTTAAGTCCTGTTGGTTGCAAGAATTCACAAAATTGAACCCCTCTCATTTTCCAAGCCAGTGGCTTTGGGGAAAACTCTTGTGCATTCTCCTGTGTGCTCCTCTTTCCTTCACCTTTCTCTGCAACTAGGGCTTCCCCACTTCCACAGCACCTGTGATCTCTTTCTCCCTATACCACATCTCCGCCCTTTCTTCCTTCTTTGATGTTGCCTCTTCTTTCCCTTTACTTGTGGAGTTTGTTCTGTCAGTCTTCAGGTAAATTTATGTGTTATTTAAGGTGATTTGATAGTTACCTTGTTGTTTTTGTGGTATGAGATGAGCCCAGGGTCCTCCTACTCAGCTGCCATCTTCCCTCTCCTGATTTCCTTATCTTTAAGGTGGGGATAATAATGTCTGATTTATTTATCTAGCAGATATTTTCATGAGAACTAAGAGAAGAAAAATTAGTTAAGAGTACTATTTTGAGAGAAGAGAAAAATCTGTAAAAGTGCTAAAAGTCATTTAGATATGAAAGTGGTGATTAGATATACAAAGTCCTGGTTAGTTCAGTTTAGTAAAGGGAAAGGAGTGAGAACAAATGGGATTACACAGCATTTTTGCAGTGTATTATGTATCCACTGTTTACAAATTATATACAAATTATCTGTAGAGTATAATTTTTTGATTCAAAGGGATTTAGCATAACTATTGACCAATCTCCCTTATCTAATGCCTACTGTGTTCCCAATTCTGTACTAGGGACCCTTCAGGGAGATAGAAGAATTTCAAACTCTCAAATGTGCCTCCCTCCCTTGATGACATCATATTTTAACTGCGGGGATAAGATACACTATTCCTATTTTCTATATCAAAAATATGGATTTGTGGTGTAAGTACACATGTTCCTATGGAGACATTGGCACAACTTTTTAAAATCTGTACTATAATAAAGGAATCAGGATGTTTGGTTATAATAGGCAATACACATACATGTAGAAATAGCATATGCTATATACTAGGTAAGTGTGAAAGGAGTGAGAGAGAGTGCTACAAGGAAGATTTCTTTGATATAGGGTGGTCAAGAAAGTTTTCACTGAGGAGGCAAGATGTATAAGCTTTTGAAAAGAAGGGAGAGGGCATTCTAAACATGAACACAGTGATTGTCAGAATAGCAATTTTTTCATATTGGAGGGAATTCAGTATTGGGCAAGAATTATTATATTCTTCCCATTTCATAAGTATATCAAAGATTTTAAGTGATCTCAAAGCTAGAAAAATGTGGAGCCAGCATTTGAATCCAAATAATCTGACTCCAAGTTCAGTGTTCTTTCCATAAGACCACTTTTCCTCTACTTCAGGTATGAGGTCTCATAGCAGTCTCCAAAGTCACCTACTCTTTCTTTTTCTACTCACTAATCCATGATCTCTTTTAATCTTTATCTTTAGTTTTTTCCCCATTCTGTTGTAACTCAACAGACTAAAAAGTGGAAAAGACCCACTGTGTACCTAGAAAACAGAGATTTTAAAGTAGACTGTGAGTGTGATGTAGGCTTAGTTGCTGGCATGTCTTGAGGAACTACTCATTTTCACAAGTTGCAAATCATTTTTTTATGAGAAAGAACATCTTAAAACCTCTTTACAAGCCATGTCCCATTACCAATCTTTTCTACTAAACAACTAGACAATATGAGCATAAATTGTCTCTGTCAGCTATTACTGATCTGAGGAGAAAGTAGAACATAGGTGACACTGTTACTGACTTACTTGGATCCAAAGCACATATCCCTTCAGTTCCTCTGTTCTTTATGGTAGGTCTTGGCCTCATTTTTCTCTTCATTACAACTTCTAGAGTCAGCATTGGCCTGCTCTGAGTGATCAAACCATTTCTCTTAAACTTATGGTATGGCATTCTGGTATCTTTTAACCAGGTACTCATTCCTCCCAATTGAGACTTAATTCTGACTTGGTGCCTGAAATACACCAAAGCACATTATTCTTAGAGGCCAAGCCAACACTAACATGACTCAGATGAACTCAGTGGGATGGCCAGTAGAGTTCCCATTCTCATCTGTGAGCACAGATTTATTTGTTGACTCTTTCTATCACTTTGAGCAAACAAAAGTTTGAGAAAGAAATGAATAAAATCCAAGGTTGAGATAAAAGTCAAACTGAAAGACAAAATTAAGGATTGCATAACACAATATTGTAATTGATTACTCATTAAGCTCTTTATAGAGTAGCAGACTGACCGATATCATGGGAAGTAGGGCTCTGTGTGCAGAGGTGTTACCCTTCGCCTCCAGTTGAAAGGTTGGTTTATTCGAATTTTCCCCTTCTCTAGTCACTTCAAATAAGTAGCTGGAGGAAAAAAAAGTCCCAGAAAATGTCTTCAACATCCAAAAGTATCAAGTCCTTTTTTAATAATTCATCACTCTTGCTCTTTGGCCCCCTTTATGTATATCCTATCTTTGCTTGTTGAAAATTCACTATTCCTTAGAGATTTCTCTTTTGAAAGCATTTGGAGTTCTCCTTTGATCTTCCTCTGCCTTTCATTCTGATCATCATCTATGCCACTCTGATTATCTGCATTGCTGCCCACTTTTCATCTGTGAAAACCCTGATCAAACTATAAGTATAGTTGACCCTTGAACAACATGGGTTTGAACTGCACGGGTCTGCTTATGCATAGATTTTTTTTATAGTACAGTTCTATAAATTTATTTTCCTTATGATTTTCTTATTAAACTTTTCCCTAGTTTATTGTAAGAATATGGTATACAATACACGTAATATATAAAATATGTGTTAATTGACTGTTTATGTTATCAGTAAGGCTTTTAGTCAGCAGTAGGCTATTGTTTTGGGGGAGTAAAATTTACATGTGGAGTTTTGACTGCATGGTGGGGGGAGCTGGTGCCCCTAACCCCTGCGTTGTTCAAGGGTCAACTGTATTTCAGGATGTTTTCTCAGGAAAGAGAAATGAGACATAGCAGGGGCCATGCACATAATGGGTGTACAAAGAATGCCAAAAGAACTTGAGAAGTGACTCCAAGTAAAAAGAACTGAGAAAGGACCCACAACTTCTACCTTGGCAGAGTTTTGAATGATGAACATCTTTTTAAGATAAGCAGCAGTAGATAATCCTGATTAAAGAATTGGATTAATTTATTCACCTATCAGAAGGCATAGATTGTGAAATTACTCTTCCATAGAAACAAATGTACTGCGATTTTATATCTTCCCAGCCCTTTCACATGTTACCTTACTTAATCCTAATAATTATTTCTGTTTTACAACAGAAAATTGTCTAGAGGGGAATAGCAGGCAGGAAGCATAAAGCCAGATTTATAATAAATGTCATATAGATACAGTGCTTCTTTCCCTGAACCATGGCTGCCTTTCCAGAATTGGTAAAGCAGGTAAGAGGCAGCCATTTTAGGAGAGTGAGAAATAACCCTACAGGGACACATAATATGGTAAATAGTATGTAAGGAAGGGGCTCTTTCATAAGGTGAAATTTTGAAAGCTATCAAGGGAAGCAGTATATCTGACTGCTGAAAGATGGGAGGGTAATTACAGACTGACACAAATTGTATTTGCTGTTTTTTTACTGAGCTATCAGAGCTCTGTAAATCATAAAATTTGAAAGCCAGTGGTTTTGAAGGGATGAGGTGTCTAACACTGACTTTTTAATTTTTAAAAATTTTACTTGATTTCTAAAATTTAAATTCAATTAACATATAATGTATAATTTATTTCAGGGATACAAATCTATGATTCATCAGTCTTATATAATACCCAGTGCTCATTACAACACATACCCTCCCCAGTGTTCATCACCCAGTTACCCCATCTCTCCACCCTTCTCCCCTCCAGCAACCCTGTTTGTTTCTTGTGATTAAGAGTCTCTTATGGTTTGTTTCCCTCTCTGGTTTCCTCTTGTTTCATTTTTTCCTTTCTTCCCCTATGATCCTCTGCCTTGTTTCTTAAATTCCACATATGAGTGAGATCATATGATAACTGTCTTTCTCTGACTTATTTCACTTAGCATAATACCCTCTAGTTCCATCTATGTCATTGCAAATGGCAAGATTTCATTTTTTGATGGCTGTGTAATACTTCATTATAAATATATACCACATTTTCTTTATCCATTCTTCTGTCGATGGACATCTGGGCTCTTTCCATAGTTTGGCTATTGTGGCCATTGTTGCTATAAACATTGGGGTGCAGGTGTCCCTTCAGATCACTACATTTGTATCTTTGGGGTAAATACCTAGTAGGGCAATTGGTGGGTGGTAGCTCTATTTTTAACTTTTTGAGGAACCGCCACACTGTTTTCTGGAGTGGCTATACCAGCTTGCATTCCCACCAACAGTGTAGAAGGGTTCCACTTTCTCTGCATCCTTGTCAACCTCTGTCATTTCCTGACTTCTTAATTTTAGCCATTCTAACTGGTGTGAGGTGGTATAGCACTGACTTTTAAGGACAGATCTGCAGGGCTGAGGATGGTGTCTGCATGCCCTTAAGTGGAGAAGCAAGGACCCTCTGTTCTATTCCTAGCTGCTGGGAATGCCAGTTTGAGCCTTCCAATTTTTGCCAGTATCCCACCCCAATTAGCACCTCTAAGTAGAGTGGCTATATTAATTCTTACTCTTAATTCTTCTCATCTATCCAGAGGAAGATGGATATACTTTTTCTGAGTGTCCCACTTCCCATGCCTCTCTTAAGGCAATTTTGGAATATATATCAAGAGCTATAAAGACTTCATATCTTTTCACCTAATAATTTATAGGAATCTTTCTGAAGGAAATTACCAGATTCAGGTGAAGATTTATGTATAAAAATGTTCATGAAGTCATTATTTATAATAGCAAAACACTGAAAACAGACTAAATACCAAACAGTGCGAAGTTATGGCATATTAAAACATTGTACTTGTATATCACCATAATTTAGTTTCAAAGATTATGTATTAATATGGGAAAATATGAAACTGTAAAAGCAGCACACAATATGCAATCTAATTAAAACTTTTTAAAAAATGCATTACACATACAGATAAAAATCTTATGTTGTAACATTTAAAACATTAAAATGGTTGTAGATGGTAGGTTACGGGAAACTTTCATTTTCTTCTTCATACTTCTTATATTTTCTAGTGGAAGCCAATATTTTTCTAATAAGGACAAAATTCTCTTAATGCCCATACTTTTCATCCATTAGACCATAATACAGGTCCTATTAAAGCAAAAACTTAGTTCTGGTTGTAGAATCTAAACATATTGAGTTTAACCTACTTTTTGAAAATTATTTGAGTATAGTTGACACACGATGTTACATTAGTTTCAGTTGTACAACATACTGATTCAACTTCTTTATATGTTATGCTATGTTTACCACAAGTGTATCTACCATCTGTCACCATACAATGCTATTACAGTATTATTGGCTAAATTCCCTATGTTGTGTCTTTTATTCTAGTGACTTGTTCATTCCATAACTGGAAGCCTATATCTCCCACTCTCCTTCACACATTTTGCCCACTCCCCCAAACCCCTTCCCTCTGTCAACCATCAGTTTGCCCTCTGTATTTTAGGTCTGATTGTTTTTATTTATTCATTTTTTTATTCCACATGAGTGAAATATTAACTTATTTTTTTTTGGTATTTTTTACAGAAGGAAAAAATAATGAATAGCCTACTTTTGAAATAAGTCTAAACTTTGTTTTTAAAAAGATTTTATTTTATTTGTCAGAAAGAGACAGAGCACAGGGGGAGAGGCAGGTAGAGGGAGAAGCAGGTTCCCTGCTGAGCAAGAAGCCTGATGAGGGACTCCATCCCAGGACCCTGGGTCATGACCTGAGTCAAAGGTAGATGCTTAACTGACTGAGCCACCCAGGTGTCCCCTAAATTTTCTTTTTGATAAATATCATCTTTTCTCAATATATAAAGAAAGAGAAACAATCAGTAGTCCTATGTAAATAACAAAACATAGGTTTTACAGATTCCTACCTAGAATTCTTATCATGGTAGTGTCACTTTGGGCAGTATTACCCTTGGGATATAACAAGGTAGGTGATGCTCTGGGTGTTTGATTAAACCTTTGTTAAACAACTAAAAAGTTTAGTTCTAAAATAATGTGTTTGTCCTCCCTGCTTGTGGCTGTGTTTCATAGGTGGTCTTTGATGCCACTATTCTATTTGGTAGCCTGACCAGTTTTGTAAACACTATCCACTTATCATACACAGACCTTCAAAGGCATAACAATTTGAAATACAATGTTATAGAATCATCTCATGGAAACTTAAAATGTCAGAATTAAATGAGGCTTTAGAAATCGTCTGGCTCAGGAATTATGAAATCAGGTCATTTGTAAGAAAACAGTTCCCCTCCACCAAAAAACCAACACCAAAAGCCCAAAACACTCTCTCCACCCCCTTCCACACCATTTTTTGAAAAAGAGTATACGTAGCTATCATGGTTAGTATTTTTCCTCAATTTTGAAAGAGACATGGATTCAAGAAATATTTTGCTATCTATGTAACAACATAATCTGGGTTTCAGGGAGACGAGAAAATAGTAATGACCATGGCAAAACACAGTAAACGCTCCCTCTAAAAGGGGGCTGGCTGCTACTCAGCTCTAGCTAATTGCTCACATATGAAATTTCTCAAAAGCAGCCAGAAATCTGGATTTCTATGTGAAGGCTCTTAATTTTAAGTGCTGGCAACTAATTCAAAATGTGTGGAAAAAATTCTGCAAGTCAAAAAGACATGTCTGTTGGAGGAGTGGCTATAACTTAGTTTGCAACCTTGATCTAACTCAACCTCCTACCCGGGGATGATGTATAAAATCAAGCTGAGTGTCCTGATTTTTGCTAGAAGTCACTCAGGAGACAGAACAGGGATCACAATTCAGATTTATGGTAATTACAACTGGAGAATTCTAGTATCCCCCAGAGAATTTCCTACATTTAGGTAAGTAAATATCCAATACTGTGTTAAATATTATTTAATGACAGATATAAAGCATGTGGCTTCAGCCCTCAGTATTAGAAAATGTAACATAAAAAGTATTTTCCACATAGCACATCCTACTCCACACCCAGTTATCAATAAAAAGTATACATTTTTGCTCATCCATATAGTAAAGTTTCAAAAAAATTTAAAAAAAAACATGAAACTTCCCTATAGGTTTAAGTCTGTCATCTCTGCTTTTTTTTTTTTAAGATCTTATTTATTTGAGAGAGAGCACAAGCGGGGGTGGGGGGCAGCAGAGGGAGAGGGAGAAGCAGGCTCTCTGTTGAGCAGGGAGACTGATGTGGGGGTCGATCCCAGGGTCCTGGGATCATGATCTGAGCTGAAGGCAGACACTTAACGGAGGAGCCACCCAGGTGCCCCGGTCGTCTCTGCTTTAACAGTTCAAAATGTAAAGTCTTTAAAAAAAATACCTATTATAATTATCAAAGATGATGGGAAACATTAAGTTTTTCGTTATGTTACATTTTCCTGCTTTGCTGAATTTGCAAAAGTTTGGCATAAGTTTAAAAAATCTAATACTGCATGCTAATCAGCTTGAGTAGTAAATCAAGTAGAAGATGTTAACGCTTGAATTTTTTTTATGACAAACTGTTGACAAGAGAGGCAAAACTTGTGCCAAGTACCTTCACATTTCAACATTTCTTTCACTAAAAATTATGCTTATGAAGGTGGAACACCACTTTTTACTTTTAATTTTATAGTTCACAGGTAGGCATGCAAAGTAGTTTAGAAACAAATTCCTACTTAGGCAAATATCAAACAATGGGCACCACAAAGGCCCCCAAAGCCAATATATAGCATGAATTACAGGATCAGACATAATACTTGCAAATGCACGAAGAGGCAATATGCAAAATACAATTTTTAAAAGGAAGCCTTAAGTACCTTAGAATGATGAAAACAGGGAAGAAAAGGAAGAAAGGAAGATGGACCAAAGAACACACAATTCATTAACACAGATTTGCACTTTATTGTAATTTTGCATCCTGAGATAATAAAATTTTATATCTGACAAGTGAACAACAGAAGCAGCAGTGAAAGTTTCAGAGAGGCAGGTGTCCTTCATTTTGGCACAGCTGTATATAGGTTGAGTTCCTTCAGGGGAGTCACTCTCAAACTTGGGAGAAAAATAAAATCATTCCACAGGCTATGTAACAATACAAGATGCACGAATGTTCTTGGTTTGAATGGACACATCCACTTTTATTCTTTTCTGGTAAAGCTGTCCCAATAGGAATCCTCTGACAAAAAGTAGAAATCCTAGGCTTTTCAAACAGATGTTTTGATCAATGCCCATTTTCCAGCTACCAGCATTTCCTGTTTTTGCAGCTGAGATTCATATTTGTATGTGGTTAGTCAAGTAGGGCAAACTAGCTTGTAGATTATATAATTTCAAACATTTGTAATTTGGTCAAATTTCAGGCATTAAAATAATTTTACACTATTTGCTTACTAGAAAAATGGAAAATTAAGAAAATTAAGCCAAGATAAAAGCAACAAAATAAGCAGGAATAGAAGGGACATTTGAGAAATTATTGCCTAGACTCATAATGAGTTTATACACTACTCAAAGAACTACTTTGAGACTCAGAAGTTGATATTTACTCCAATGCTAGAACATACAACACTTACCACCTTTGCAATCCTATGTGTATATATATAATTTACAAATACACACTCAAATAAATTAACTCAGTTATCCTGAAACAGAAGAGAACAGAAGGCAAATTCTAACCTGAAGTTATATAGCCCAATCTAGCCAAAACACACACACACACACACACACACACACACACACACACCCTTAGCATTTCATTATTTAGGGACTGGGTAAGTAACTTGTGGAGACGGTCAAATAATCTTAGTTCCTTTATAAAAGTGGCTTCCAACATTTTCACCAAAAGGATCCCTTTATTATTCCTTCCCCATGTTTTGAAGAATTTTACTTACTAAACTGCATGTAATAATAGGCTTTTTCATTCTTTTATTAACCAAAAGCAGAACTGTCATTCACAACTTCTGATCAGTGGATAACTAGTGTTATGTTAGGCAGGATTGAAAAAATATAAGCAAAATGCATGGAAATTCAATGTCTTAGTTGGCTTATGTGGCAGAAATATGGGTAAATGTATGATTTCTAGTATTTTTTTGAAATATTTAAAAAAAGGTTCAAGGATGCCCCCCCACTGCTATCTTTATCTGTCCCAAGCTGGGAACCACTGGTTTACACCCAGCTGCTTTCCCTCCCTATGTCAAGTATTAACATAACACAATTACTCATGTTAATATACAGGGGATTAATAACCAAATTTACTACTGATAAAATAGATTAACTGCAACACTCATTCTGTAAGGTTTGACTGAGAAAGAAAACATAACAACACAGACTTAAAGGAATCTATTTAGAAATTACAAAATTATGATATCCAGTATATCTTTCAGTCAACTTCAAAAGCACATTAATACATGAAAAAAATCCTCAATTCCCCTGTGAGGTAGGTCCAGCTTATTGTCCCCACTTCCACAATGAGGACATGAGGTACAGAGGAATTAAGCAGCAGAGCCAAGAATTAAACCAGAAGTGATTTGGGTTTGAATGTTGTACCGCTTTTCCTTCCATCTAATATCAACTTGTTCCAACAGATCTTTTTGAGGATATGGAACCTAGTAAGACATTGAAGCAGATATTGGATAGGATATGAAAACTTTTCACATCAATGTCAAAGTGGGTCCTCCCATAACTCCATTGTTGTCACAGTTATAATTCTTGCCTTGATGCCAAATGCATAGTCAGATTCCACACATGCAAAGCCCACATATCTTAGTCTTTAGTTGCTAGGGAAACTAAATTTATTCTTATTACCATAGAGGGGCTGAGGTCTAGCAGATATCAGGTTCTTCAAGTCTGTGTGACATGAACGCACAACAGCTAGGAGCCAGTTGGCAAATCAAACATTTACTGTGCAAGGCACTGTGAGAATTTCCACCAAGGGTAGTAGATCTGAGAAAAATCATTCTGGGATTCTGTAGAGTAAAAATTTCCTAAGGATTCCTAGAATCACAGAATGTTAGTTTATCTCTAATTTTCTGTCCAGCTCTAGGTTCAACCCCATGATTTTATAGATGAAGAGACTGACATGTAATTTAAGTAACTTGCCCAAAGCCCATTATATTGGATCAATTCCTCATATAGTAAGAATCTGACAAAGTCCACAGAAAATGGAATATATTCTCAGGTTGCCACCATCAAAATGAAAAGGCTCTGAATCAAAAAGAGAAATTTGGGGCAAGATAAGGATATACATATCCTTTCATTTTTTAGTCTCATGTTACATGAACAAGTATTATTAATAAAATCTATTCCTTTTCTGTGGAAAATTTCCCAATAGTTCACCATTTAAAGGAACCTGAACAATTGGACAATTGTTGCAAAATGAATTTTTTAAAGCAGAATTTTATAGGCATAAGAGGACTTAACGTCAATGAATTTGGGCATGTTATAATCAAATTAGCAAAATATGTTTCCGTATGTGAAACTGTTCCAATTAAATGTGTGTATAAAATTTCTATATCCTCCTAGGTCAACATAGTTAATTCTGATGAAATATTGTTTGGGGCTTTACATTCAAATAGTGAGGTTTGATTTTCAGTGTTGGTTTATTTGTAAATAAAATTAAAATGCTAATAATTTTTGAAAACTCCAATACATTTGGAAAAACCCTACTTGTTTTAAGCCTTACAAATGTTATGGAACACAGAACTTCATTCAAATTATGAAAAAATGAGAATAAATTTCATTAAAAATGATAGAGTGCTAAATGTTAATACAGATTAATTGATCACATATTAGTGTTTATAGATCATAATAATATAAATAGTATGTACATTAAATACTTAAGTGGATTTTGGTAGGGCTTCAATCAAAGACCACTGTTTTTCCAGAATCATGTTAAATTATATATTCACTAGCATTAGAATTCTAACAGTTTTGTAAGTGATTGATAGTCCTGTTCTGTAATATTTTATCACTAACATCTATGATTGGGGGAAAACAAGGAAACAGGCTTTAAATAATAAATAGAAGAAATATAATATGCTAATGAAACATTCTTATACTTGAAAAGGATGGTTTTAAATCTAATGATCTGTCAATTCATCCATTCTGTTTCCTTCAAAGTAAAATGTTATGTTTGTCAAAAAAGACAAGGCACTTCTCCATCTACTTCTAATGTCTGACTACAGTGATCTCTTTCTCGTGGGTAGGAGGGAACAAAAAGTAGTTGAAAAAGGTTAGGCCTTGATTTCATGGTATACATAATTTAGGTGTTTAAAGGGGCACTGGGGATGGAGATGTGTAATGGAAAGTTAGAGAAGGAACAGTTTTAACTTGTAACTTCAAAGCTTTGTGAGATTTATATACTTTGGCACATACATGTTATTCATAAAAGAATATCATGCAAGAAATTCAGAATTACTTTGTTCAACCTAAAAACAGCTTTCATAAAAATATTCTAACTTGATAGAAATATCCAAGTATGTTCTATCCTAAGGATAAAAGAACAAAAAGGTCAATGGGGGAGGAATTAATGACCACACAGTATGCTTTGTCATTTCATCATTCACTGCTGCCAATTTCATTGAAAAGAAAACACCCCCTCCAAAGCATTCCAAAATACCCAACTGCTAATTAGCCCCTTACATAGGAAAATAGTTTAAAAAAGCAGTCATATAAGAAAGAAAAAAGAAAATTGGGTATTATCTGAGTAGTTCAAGAAAATAAGATGAGTCAGTCAGCATAATAAACAATAAAATAATAAATTTAAAAGCAATTAGAACAGGTTTTTAAATTAAGTTTACAAATGCTGGCAAATGATTTTTATGACAAATACTACTGTAACTTAAGTTATATTCTGTCACTTTCAGATGCACTCTATTTCTGTCTCAGTATTTGTTTCATGGAAACAATTCACCACTTCTTGCCATTCTTTGAGCAAAACCAGGTGTGATTTATACATGGCAGAAAAAGATACTATGCCCAAATTCTAAATATACAGAAAAAAATGAGATTTTAAGGATTGACACTTAAAATTATTCTATCCTTGATCAATTAGAAATTTTGCATTATTCTGGAAATCAATTTTGGTATTAAACAGTCACAGTTTGAAGCATAAACCTGATGATATTAGCTGGAGCATAAACCACAGATACAATTTTTCCCTGACCTTAGCTATAAAACAAGACATTTGGTATGCATTTTCAGAGGTTTCCACCTTGTCTATAAAAATACATATTTTTGCAGCAGACAGACAAATGGTATTTGCAGGCACACATTTAAAAGTTAGAGATTCCGGGTGGCTTGGTGGCATGGGTAATGGGACTCTAGAGAGAGAGGTGGAAAAGTGTGCAAACGATTATAGTCGTATATCAAATAGTGTCTCTTTTTTCCCTCTTCTTTTACTGGTCCAGGACTACGGATTTCAAATTAGGCATAAATTTTAAAAGTGACTTTAAAATACTTGACTTTGTATGAAGAAATGACTGTTCTCTTCACTGGGATAAATGCTTGTCTAAAAAATTTTTACTTAAAGTAGTTAAGAGTAAGATGACAAATAGGATATTATTGACTCTCAGATTCTTTTAATTTATTTTTAGCATAGGAATTACAAATAATGCCTATATACAGGCATACATTTGCAGTTGAATTAACACAACATAAAGCTTTATAATTATGTTAAAAATTCAAACTAAGTGTGGTATTCTCACTCGTCTTACTTATGAAGAGAAAAAGAAAAATAGGTACATATAAATGAAAAGGCTACATGTGTGGTGAATTTATAAATTAAAATACTTTTGTGTAAGTACTTGTCTTTCCTCATTAATATTCAAATGTTTAAAAAAGATCCTCAAAAAATAAAGAATTTTTTTATCAATTATGAATCAGCCACTATATATTCTTTAGGTACAACTTCTCAATTAGCTCTCTCTCCTTCCCAAAGCAGAATATCAGAACTCCAAAAAGGGATTAGCAGTGGCTTTCATGAGGATCTAGACACTTCCCAAGACATCTGAAATCTTGAAACACTCCTTAAAGATCATAATTGTGTGTATTTTCAAATGAGGGAAAGGATACATAAAGGGAAATAAATAAGGATAGTGAAGCTGTGAAATGTGTCAGATGTCAAATGAATTTTTTGGGGGGTGGAAATGGAGGACAAAATGAGAACTACTGAATTAAATGGAAAAACTAAGGTTCTTGGTTTCAGGTGCAATGCAGAATATTCAGAAAATGATTTCGATTTTAATCCACTCGTTACAAAGGGCAATCCCGCCCTACACCTGAAATTTTTAACAAACTCATTATGGCTCTGCCATAAAACAGCATGTTAACAGTCTATACATTCAAAAGGATGCTTGCAAACTTCATTCATATTAAAATCTATGCAGATTTGTTGGCAATACAGTAAGAGTAATATTACATTCTGTAAACCATGGCATATCACATTTTATGTTATGCAAAGAGACAATATTTACAAGTCTTTTAAAGAGTTTAAATATTTTATCCACTAACATAAGTGATAATTTAGCAAAGTGCAGGACAAAACCAGTGCTATTAATTGCATGTCCTTTTAAAGCAAGTAAGAGTAAAACCATTTCTAAAAGCTACCAAAAGCTTATTTACTTATGTCCAGTAAGGGATTACAGAGCATTAAGTAGCCTAGAAAAATGATGCATATTTAGAAACAGTGAGTATGAAAATTATAAGGCAGCATGCTCAGAACAAATTTTTGTTTTTGTTTTTTCAACACCGGCACTGATGTTTTTATCTTTAGTGGCAACTATATATATACATATACGTCTCTGTGTGTATTTATTTAAAAATTGAGAGTGCAAAACACAAGCCTCATTTAACAAAAAAAATGTGCAAATTTTCTTCTTAAACCAACACAAATAAAGAGTAAGGAGAATATTCTAAAGAATAATAATAAGAAGAAATAAAGAATAAGTTGAACACAGCAAAGGAGACCATCTTCATTCCAAAATCATCTACAAGGCACTAAGGGTAGGAAATGACAAGTAACACAGAAGTGACTGAATAAAATTCCTCAGTCAGGTCGGAATATGGGATATTTTGGTAAGAATTCTATTAGTATTACCTGTAAAATAAAAACAAACAAGAATATATTGACAAAATAATTTTCATTTACTAGAATATATATAACCCAGGAAGTCTATAATCATTTTTCACAGGACTGTACTTTGGTCCTCTAGTATAAAGTAAGTGAAATATATAAAACAGTTATGAAAGAATTTACTCTAAGTTATCATTAGATTGGCAACTGAATCAAATTGGCAAACATAACTACTTATTGTAGCTAACAGTCTCTATGACCTAACTTATAATAATTGTTTAGGTGCAGAAAAGCGAACCCTCTTACATTACTATCTCCATCTACACCTCCTCTTCCCCACCTTTTTTTTTTTTTTGACAAAGCAGAAGGGATTAAAACTGTGTTATACAGGTTAGAAAAATACCTTTATCTATATTACATCTACATATTTTCCAGTTAAAGCAGCTTATATTGGTTATTACTATCTTTTACAAGTTTGTAAAAAATTATGAAACATCCAAACGGACCGATTAAAACATTTTAATTCAAAGCTGGAACTATAATAATAAAAACCTAAGATATTTATAAACTTATATAAATGTACATACTAAATTTATATTTAATATTTTATTTATAAATTTAATGTGTGAATTTATAATACTTTATATAAGGTTTTATCTATAGTGGATTTTACATTTGTGGTCATTTGCACATTTTTTCCCTAGCTATTCAAAGTGGAGAAAAATAACATAATAATCCTTATTTATGATATGGAAATGGAATGTTTATATAGTAAATATATATATGTCAGCAACTTGAAGTTTAGATAAATTTCATATTCTTCTAAATGTTTACGAAGCTGAAGTTATCACATTGGTTATATGTAAATTTGTGTTTTGTGATTAAGATTGAATAACTTTCAGTAAAAAAGAAATAGAGCCTATCATTTCTTTATTGAAAATTAAGTGTTAGCTAAGACAAAAAGCCGGAACATGAATTCAGAATTCAGAAGTCAATTCCTGTTTTATGCAAGTTTTGTCAAGATCATATTTAGAAATATTTTGTTCAACAGCAGCTGTACTCATTACCATATGTGATGGTCTGCACCTATGTGAAAAGAAGATTAAGACTGTGCGATGTTTTCATTGCAGCATACTAGCTGAGATTTTTCTCAGATCTAAGTAATTACTAGCTTTCAAGATATTTTATGTTGGCTACAAATCTAAGGAAGATGGAAGGAAACCTCTATGTTCCAACTGACAGAAGTTTAGGCTCAGGAGAAAAAATGTAGAAAGAAGAACTGACAAATGATAAGCACAATAAGATGTAACATTTAGAATGGAATCCAAAAACAGGAACTAAAAACAACTGCATACTTACATACTCCATCATATTGCTAGTTTCGCATTTCCTTTTAGTCAACTTCCAGTGCAAAGCAAGCTAAGAAAGTACAGTTAAGAATTTTGATATCAATTTATATTAATTATTACCTATAACATTTGAATACATCACTGAGAACCATCCAGGAATAAGCGTAAGATACATAAAATAGCATTTAAAAACAACTTTGTAAAGAATATACATTAAAATCGAATATTAATTCTTTAATCCATTTTTTTGTGGCCTGAAAAATTCCTGTTTTTTCAATTTAATAATGCAAATATATAAGTGGGGCACTTATTTGCCTAAACTTTCTTACCTTGTGATATAATCTGTTATTTTCCCATTCTAATAACTTCTGAATTGATCTTCTGGTCTAAGAGGAAGAATCAAGACTTTGTTACAAGATGAACTGAAGAACTTTGTAAACTACATGTGTCTATATTTTTCTGCTTGTCTGTAAAATCCAATTATTTTCTCTTCTTGTTTTTCCATTAGAAATCAGAAAAAAGGCAATGTAACTGACAGAAATTGCCAAAGGGGGAGTGATATTTTGAGCAATTATTATACTGTTATTATAAGATCTCTCTTTCCCTCTTCACACACCCACACCCATGTATATGGGATTTTAATATATGCTTTTCAAAATGAAATATGTACGAATTATTCTGTGCTGTGAGTCCATTCACTGGACTACTGTGAAATCATTACTGATACAGCTAGTAGTTCACCTATGGACCTAATCTTGACTTTCACATATCTTTTCATAGGGTTACTTTTTCAATATACATGTAACATGCCAAGTTAATCTGACTCCTCACAGAAAGTCTTCCTATAAGAGCTCCTAGCACAAATGCCTGGCATATAGTAGTCACTTGAGGTCTACAAGTTGAATAAAGCAAGCCAACATATATCAGAATTTTCACTGAAAAGAACATGTTAAAAACAGCTAATCAGAAAACTTTATTTAGAGGAAAAAATATTAATGAGAAGCAGCATTGTCCTTAACAAGGGAGCAGAGACTGAATTTCTCCATTGGAGTGCACATATTTTGTAGAGAGGAAGAAAAGTTTGCAGAACCTTCAAAAAATTAAAATAAAAGATTACTACGCATTTTCAACTCTTATTTGGAAGAGTTTTATTAGGTTTCTGATAAAGAAGGCATTGTTAAGTTTTAAAACTACTCCTCAAAACTAAATGATTTACAAACCCATATCTGAAATGACTTCCAAAGCACCAACATAAGAAACTATTCTATTTGTTTAACTATGTAAGTTAATAATCAATGGCAATTGTATTCAGCTCATTCACAGTGGGCGAGAACAGCACCAATGCCAGCTAGAGTATACCGTGGGGTTACCCTACTTGTTAGAATCTCTAAACAAAATCAGATGGGTAACAAAGAGACTGAATTAAGTAATTATAAATCTTTTCCCAAAGAAAAACTCAGGCCCAGATGGTTTCAATGATGAGTACTACCAAACAGTTACAGAAGAAATAATACCGTGAATATAAGCACAGACTCAACAAAATGCTAGCAAAGGGACTCTAACAACATATGAAAAAGATTATACATCATTACCAAGTGGAACTTATCTGAGGAACACAAAAATTAATTGCTACAATACATTGTATTAATAGAATAAAGGACAAAAATGACATGATCATCTTCATAAATTTAGAAAAAGCCTTGGACAAAATCCAATATCCATTCATGACAAAAATCCTTAAAAAACTAGGAATAAATGTAAACTCCCTCAACCTGATAAAGGTCATCTATGAAAAAACTACAGCTAATATACTTAATGAAGAAAGACTGTTTTCCTCTTAAGATCAGAAAAAAGACAAGAATGTCTCCTCCCACTACTTTTACTTAACATTGTACTAGAAAGAATAGTGTGGGCAATTAGACAAAAATAAGAAATAAAAGGCATCCAGATTGGAAATGAAAAAGGGAAACTGTCTTCATTTGCAGACATGAACTTTCAGAGAGAAAACCCTAAGGAATCTGAAACCAAGCTCCATAGGGTTAATGAGGTTAAAAATGTCCCCAGCAAAACCCTCACTGACTACCCCTTCTTCACAAGAATGTTAACCTTATCTTTTAGAGGCAAACAACAGGAAGAGCTCGGGTAGGCTCAGACCAGTTTGAGCTTGACGACAGGCTCACACCTGTGGAGATGGACCATGGAGTGTCTGACAGTAACTTCTACCTCATTATAATATCTGTCCAAGGAGGAATACAAACCTCATTAGCATAACATACAATGCATGTACAGGCACATTTCCTAAATACATGTATATGACCTTATACCTCTACATGCAATGACAAATCCCTCCCCCCTTTTCTGAATATTCATCCTATCCCTAAATAAAAGAAATCAATTTACCCCCACTCAGGAGTCATGGCTTTTGGAAGTTATTCCCCATGATTTCCTTATCTGTTGAAGTAAAGTTTTGTGTGACAACTCCACCTGATGTAGTGTCTATCTGTAACTTAACAAGGCCTGAACTCACTTTAGTTATTAGGTTACAAATCCACTAAAACATTACTAAAATAAATTCAGCAAGTTTGCAGGAAACAAGATTTTGGTGGGTAGAATTCTGGCTCCCATGATCTTCACTTCCTGGGGTTACACCTGTGAATATGTTACATTACATTGCAAAAGGAATGTTGCAGATATAATTAAAGTTACTAATTATTTGGCTTTAAAATGGGGGGAGATTATCCTGGATTACTGTGGTGAACCCAATGTAATCTCAAGGGCCCTTAAAAGTACAGAACTTTTTCTGGCATATGGAAGGACGGTCAGAGGGATTTGAAGCAAAAGAACTCAAACCACCATTGCTAGCTTCAAGACAGAAAGGGCCACATAGAAAGAATAAGAAGGAAATGACTTCTGCAAAAATCTGACAGAGTTTGGAAGCAAATTCTTTCCCTGAATGTCTCGAAAGGAATACAGACAACCCTGCCAGCACCTTGATTTTGGCCTTGTGAGATCCTAATATGAGAACCCAATTGAGCCATGCCCAGACTTCTGACTGTGAAATAATAAAAGTTATTGTTTTAAACCATTAAATTTGTGGGGCGCCTGGGTGGTGCAGTCGTTAAGCATCTGCCTTCGGCTCGGGGCATGATCCTGGCATTCTGGGATCGAGCCCCACGTCAGGCTCCTCTGCTGAGAGCCCGCTTCTTCCTCTCCCACTCCCCCTGCTTGTGTTCCCTCTCTCGCTGGCTGTCTCTATCTCTGTCGAATAAATAAATAAACTCTTTAAAAAAAATAAATCATTAAATTTGTTACACTATATAGAAAAATAATGCAAGGCTCAACCTATAAAAATCAATTGTATACACTAGTAATGAACAATCTAAAAATGAGAGTAACAGACCATTTACAATAGAATTAAGAAAATATTTAAAAATAAATTAAACAAAAGAAGTAGAAGACTTGTAAAGTGAAAACTAAAAAAACACTGCTAAAATACATTAAAGGAGAGGTAAATAAATGGAGAGATATCTTATGTTCGTGAATCAGAAGACTCATGGAATAGCATTCACAACAATGGTGCTGGGACAATTGGATAACCAAAAGAAAAATTATGAACTCAGACACTATCTATCTCACACCATGCACAAAAATTAACTCAAAATGGATCAAAGGCCTAACCTTAAGAGGTGAAATTTTAAAACAACTGTAAGAAAACGTAGGAGTAAATCTTTGTGATCTTGAGTTAGGCAAAGCCATCTTAGATATGATGCAAAAAGTACAAGCAAGAAAAATTTAAAAGTGATAAATATGACCTAATCAAAATTAAAAATTTTTGTGTGTCAAAGATATCATTGAGAAAGTGAGAGCCCTTCCAAAATGGCCATGTGAGGACCTTAGAGAAATCTCTTCCTGGTAGAGATAACTATTAAATTGATCAAGTATTAGCAAGGATACTCAACCAAATGTTCCAGAGATTGATCAAAGGGATTATAACAGATTGAGAAGTATTTATTCAACAAAGTTAGGGACAATAGCTAAGAACATTGGGAGGCCTTGGTAATGAAGCTAGGCAATACACCCATATCGCCATTGCTATACCTTGTGGAAGAACGATTTTAACAAGCTTGGGAGCTGTGTGGTGGGTGGTTCCCCATAGCTCCCAGCTACCTGGAGTGGAACTGCTTTCCTGGGTAAGGGCAGCATCCATTTCCCTCTTGCTAACTTCTGCAAAATAGGCAAAACAGTTTGTGAAGAGTAGTCACCCTTTCTGGCACATAGCTGTATTGTGGGAAAGCTGATATACTTGGCTTGACAACTGAGTGGCAGTTCCCATCTTCTCAGATCCTAGGGCAGACATATTCTGGGTAGATTTGACAAATGGTGAATATTAGCAGATCCTACCCTCCATGGTTCTGGGCCAAAAAAATCCACAGCTAATATCATACCAAATAAGAAAAAAAATCATAAATCATAAAATTATACCAAAAACCAAAAGCTTTTCCTCTAAGACAGGAAAAAAGAAAATGATGCCCACATTTGCCACTTCTATTAAATACATTACTGGAAATTCTAGACAGGTCAGTTAGGCAAGAAAAGCAATAAAGGCATCTAAATTAAAAAGGAAGAAGCAAAATTATCTGTTTGCAGGTGATATTATCTTATGTGTAGAAAACCCAAAAGAATGTATGAAAGAATCTGTTAAAGTTAACAAATTCAGCAGTGTTTCAGGGTATGAAATCAACATGCAAAATTCAGTTGCATTTCTATTTTTTTTTTTTTTACAATTTTATTTATTTAGAGCAGGTGGGCGAATGAGCCAGGGGGAAAGGCAGAAGGAGAGGGAGAAGCAGACTCCTCCCTGAGCAGGGAGCCTAATTTGGGGCTTGATCCAGGAACCCTGTGATCATGACCCGAGCTGAAGACAGGTGCTTAACCAACTGAGACACCTGGTTGCCCCCAAAATTCAGTTGCACTTCTGTATGATAATAGCAAACAATTCAAAAAAGAAATTAAGAAAATTTCATTTACAATAGCACCAAAAAGAATAAAACTCTTAATAATAAACTTAAGCAAAGAGGTGAAAAATGTGTAGACAGAAAACTACAAAACATTGCTAAAAGAATTTAAAGACCTAAATAAATGTAAAGACATCCTGTGTTCATGGATTAGAAGACTGAATATTGCTAAGATGACAATATTATCCAAAAAGATCTACAGATTCAACGCAATCCTTATCAGAATCCCAGCGACTTTTTTGTAGAAATAGAAAAACATCCTAAAATTCATATGGAATCAAGAGATCACTATTAGGCAACAATCTTGAAAATGAAGAACAAATATGAAGGACTCACATCTGATTTCATAACTTATTACAAAGCAACAGTAACCAAAAAAAAAAAAAGCGTACTGGAATAAAGACATATAGACCAATGGAATAGAATGGTGCCCAGAAATAAACCTTTGAATGTATATGGTCAACTATTTTTCAACAAGAGTGGCAACCATTCAATGGGGAAAAGGAACAGTCTTCAATAAATGCTACCAGGAAAACTGGATATCCACATGCAAAGGGATTAAGTTGGACCCTAAACTTACACCATATACAAAAATTAATTCAAAATGGATCAAAGAACAAACAAAAGAGTGAAAACTATAAAAGTCTGTGAAGAAAACATTGGAGATAATCTTTACGACATTGGATTTTGCAATAATTTCTTGGCCCTTGAACTGAAAGCATAGCCAAAAAAGAGGAAAATAGTTTAATTGGACCTCATAAAATTAACATCTTTTATGCATCAAATGACACTATCAATCAAGAGAGTGAAAAGATTATCTATAGAATGGAAGAAAATATTTGCAAATAATCAGAATATATAAAAACTCCAACTTAACAACAAATAAACAACTTGGCTGCAAAATGAGCAAAGTACCCAATACTAAAAATGGCCAACAGCACATGTAAAAATGCTTAACACAAGTCATTAGAGAAATGCAAAGCAAAACCACAGACACGACTTCACACCTATTAGAATGGCTATTATCAATGAGATGGAAAAGAACTAATGTTGGTGAAGAGCTGCAGAAATTGGAATCTTTATGCATTACTGATGGGAATATAAAATGGTGCAGCTCCAATGGAAAGGTTTGGCAGTTTCTCAAAAAGCTAAACAATTATCATATGTTTACATACTCTACTCCTAGGTACACTTCTCAAAAGAACTGAAAGTATGGACTTGAACAGATATTTTTATGTCAAAGTTAAATGCAGATTATTCACAATAGACAAAAGGTGGAAAGAATTCAGGTGTCCATCAATTGATGAGTAGATAATGTGGAATATACATAGAATGGACTATTATTCAGCAATATAAAGGAATGAAGTTGTAAAGCATGATATGACATCGATGAACCTTGAAGACATCAAGCTAAGTGAAATAGTGCTAGGACAAATATGGGATTACCCTATTTATATGAAGTATTCTAGGATAGGCAAATTTGTAGACACAGAAAGTAGATTAGAGGTTACCAGGGTCTGAGGGGAAGGGGAATGAGGAGTTACTATTTAATGGCTATAGAGTTTCTGTTACGGTAATGAAAGATTTGGAAATAGGTAATGATAATGGTTATATTATCATTGGTTATATAACATTGTGAAAGTAATTAATGCCACTGGATGCTTAAAATGGTAAACTTTGTTATGTGTGTTTTACCATTATAACACATTTTCAGAAAAATCCAGTAAACAGTAGAAACCAAAAAGGGATATCATTAGCTGGCCAAAATAAAAGGAATTTCTCTATGATATAGATGATCCCACCCTCAAATGAAAAAAACTAAACTTCAAAAAATTATAGCCTGACTGCAGCCTGACTGCAGACATCTTGGTATGAAAGAGCCTGAAAAAGAAGCAAAAATGAATTTGAAGTAACTTTAAATATGCACAGCAAGGAGGACATATGCACCAAGAAAGGAATAAAGATTCTTACAATAAAGGAATATAATATGCCATGCCATGACCAGAAATTAAAAAATGAAATTACGAGGTCAATGGCTCATTAAGTAGAGAATATCTACTAGGAGATAGAAATTATTAAGAAGAATCAAATGGAATTCTGGAGTTGAGGAGTACAAAACTGAAATAAAAGAACACAAAGTAGATTTGAGCTAGAAGAATGATCAGTGAACCTGAAGATAGATCAAAAGATAATATGTAATCTCAAAGCACAGAAAAACAGAATGAAGGAAAATGAAAACAGCCTCAGAGAAATGTTAGACATCATTAAGGGCATATATATATATATATATATATAATATATATATATATNATATATATATATATATATATGGAGTACTACAAAAAGACAAGAGCAAAACAGAAGAAATATTTAATGAAATTATGGTGAAAATTTCTAAATTTAATGAAAAATATTTATCTACACATCTAGGAAGCTCGAGAGCTCCAAGCAGAAATAAACTACAAGAAGATCCATAACAGATACATAATAGTATAATGTTGAAAAATAGAAAAATAGAAAATCATGAAAGCAGCAAGATGAAATGACTTATTACTTACAAGGAAACTACAGTAAGATAAATAGCTGACTTCTGATTAGAAACAATGTAGGGCAGAAGGCAGTTGGATAACAGACTGAAAGTGATGAAAGAAAAAAATGTCAACCAAGAATCCCATATGCATAAAAATTAACTTTAGAAAATGAAGGTAATCCATTTAGGCATGTAAAGGCTTGGAAGTTATCTCTCCTGCCCAAATATCAAGAAGAAAAAAAAAACCCAGAACAACCTGAAAACCAACTCCTCTTAGATTCATCAGAGAAGAGAGGTCATAAGACTGGAGAGATACACAGATGGATACAAATAAGCACAATTTACCAGGGTAGAAACATGGGAGAGGAAAACTCTGTAGGAACCAGGAATAGGGTAGCAGGACCTGAACTTGATGAATTGCTGGAAGCTCAGTGGGTACAAGTTTGAGAGTTAAAAATTCTAAAGAGGCCCAGTCTTGGGGAAGACTCCCACACTTTGAGTTTTATTATCAGGAGTCTTATCAAGTTCTCACAGTGATTGGAAAAGAATCCCTTCATCCCTCCAGTAGGGAAAGGGAATGAACAGCTGCTTTTAAATATGCCCATAAGGGAGGCCTGGGTGGCTCAGTGAGTTAAGTGTCTGCCTTCAGCTCAGGTCATGATCCCAGGGTCCTGGGATTGAGTCCCACATCAGGCTTCTTGCTCAGCGGGGAACCTGCTTCTCCCTCTGCCTGCCGTTCCCCCTGCTTGTGCTCTCTCACTCTCTCTTTGACAAATCAATCAATCAATCAATCTTTAAAAAAATACACCCAGAACATTCTATTCTTAAAGACTGCTCTTAAGAGAGACTATTGCACCAGAGCTTAACCAATCTTGGGGAAGGGAAAGACACAACTCCAGTACCCTCTAGCCTTCCTGTCTCACCTGAAGGGTAAAACAAAATGAAATAAAAACTGGGAAGCATTTGTGAAGGCCACAGCTCAGGGACACAGAGTCACTAAAAATCTTAGGCCAAATCATAGTACTACAGAATACTTCCAAGTCTTCCAACACCTTACCACTACATCAATAAGGTTTCTTATAATATGGGAATACAACTGAAAGAACTGTGCATCTTAGACAATATCCAAAATAAATAAGTCATATGGATGAAAAGTATAGCATAGGGAATATAGTCAATAATATTTTAATAACTTTGTATGATGACAGATGGTGACTATACTTATTGTGGTAATAAGCATTGTGCAATGTAGAGAATTGCTGAATCACTATGTGGTACATTTGAAACTAATAAAACATTGTATGCCAACTGTACTTCAAAAAACAAAAAAATAAAAACAGGCAGGAAGTGAGGATAATTTACTTACAGTCCCCTACACTAGGGAATTTGTTAAATAAATTATGTTAGATTAAAAAACAAAAAAAGAAATCTCTAGGGAAATCTAAAGAAAACAGGCCAGACAAAAAAAAGGACACTGGGTAAAATTTAGCCTACAACACTGACAACTACAGCAAACAGTAAATACAGCCAAATGCCTAGCCTAATAACATAAAATCTTATTTGAAGGCCTATTTCCCTTAGTTTCTTTTACTTACTATGCATGTGTGGCTTTTAAACAAAAAGTAGAAGTCATACTAAAAGACACCGCAAGCCTCAGAACCAGACACAGAAATGGCAGAGATGTTGAAATTATCAGACTGGGAATATCCATCAACCAAGACTAATATGCCACATGTAATGCAAAAAGTGGGCAAAATGAAAGAACAGATATGGATAATGTTAGCAGAGAAATGGCAACTGTAAGAAAAAATCAAAAGGAAATGGTAGAAATACCATATACCATACCATATACCAAATACCATACCAAAATACCATAACAAAGAATGCCTTTGATGGGCTCATCAATAGACTCGACATGGTTGAGGTATCAGTGAAGACTGAAGATATACCAACAGAAACTTTCAAGACTAAAATAAAAGGAAAAAAAAAGAAAAATAAATAGAACATTCCAGAACTAGGGGCCAATTATAAAAGGAGCAATAGATGTATAATAGAAATACCAGAAGGTAAAGAGGGAAAGGAACAGAGGAAGTATTTAAAGTAATAGTGACAAGATAATTTCTTTAAATTAATGAAAGGCATCAAACTATAGGTTGAGGAAGTTCAAAGAGTACAAAACTAGATACTCAAAAATCTATACCTTGTAATCTCATATTTAAACAGCACAAAATCAAGGGAAAATCTTGAACAAAGCCAGAGGGAAAAATTCCTTACCTATAAAGGAGCAAAATAAGAGTTACAGCAGGCCTCTCTTTAGAAACCATGTGAGACAAGAACAGAATGGAGTGAAATATTTAAAGTGTTAAAAGTATCCCCAACCTGGAATTCCACACCCAGCAAAGAAATACAGACTTGTTCAGACAAAAAATTGAGGGAACTTGCCACCAACAGAACTGTCTTGCAAGTAATGTTAAAAGAAGTTCTTCAGAGAAAAGGAAAATGCTATATTTAAGACACTTAGATCTTCAAGTAGGGTTAGAGAAGGAAAAAAAATGAAGGTAAATAAAATGGTTTATTTCATTTATTCTTGTTTTTTTAATAAAAGTTTTCATGCTTCCCAATTTGAGGGTTAAATTGGGGTATTTCTCTTATTCTTAATTGATCTAGCAGGTAATAATTTATTTAAAATAATAACAATATAGTCAATGATTATAGCTTATGGATAAGTAAAACAAATGGCAGCAATGTTATAAGGGATGGGAAGGAGGAATTGGAAATACTCTGTAAATAATGTACTTCCACTACCTGGGAAGTGGTATTGTATTATTTGAAAGTGGTCTTGAATCGGTTATATACATACTACAAACTCTCTTTAGTTGGAAACCCCCTCCACAAAAGATTAAAAAGTAGGATTATTGATATTCTAAGGGAAGATAAAAAATGGTATCATACAAAATACTCAGTTAAAACCAGACAAGACAGAAAAAGACTAGGAGACAGAAACAAAAACAGGAACAAAGAACAAGAGCGATGGAGAGAAAACATTAACGAACATGGTAAATACTAATCCAACTATATCAATAATCACTTTAAACATCAATGGTTTAAATACATTAATTAATGATTGCTAGTGGATCAAAAAAAAGATTCAACTATGCATTGTCTACAAGAAACCCACTATAAATTTAAATGTAAAGTCATATAGAAACTAAAAGTGAAGGGATGGGGAAAGATATACCACAGTAACACTAATCAAAGGAAAGCCGGAGTTACTTTAGTAATTTCAGACAAAGCAGACTTCAGAGTGGGGAAAATTATCAAATATAAGGAGGGGTGTTACACAATGATAAAAAGGTCAATTCTTGGGCATTATCAAAAGAGCATCAAACTATGTGAGGCAAAAACTGTTGGAACTGCAAGGAGAAATAGAGGAATACACTCTTTTAAAAAAAAGATTTTATTTCTTTGACACAGAGAGAGACAGTGGGAGAAGGAACACAAACAGGGGGAGTGTGAGAGGGAGAAGCAGGCTTCCCACTGAGCAGGGAGCTTGACGTGGGGCTCGATCCCAGGGCCCTGGGATCATGACCTGAACTGAAGGCAGATGCTCAATGACTGAGCCACCCAGGAGCCCCAAGGAATCTACTCTTACAGTTGGAGACTACAACAGCCCTTTATCAATAATGAATAGATCAAGCAGGCAGAACGTCAGTAAAGACATAACTAAACTCAATAACACCATTGATCAGCTGGATATAATTGACATCTACAGACTCCTTTATCAAACAATAGAAAACTACATATTATTCTCAGGCTCACATGGAATGTTCACCAAGCTAGACCACATTCTGGGTCCTGAAAAACATCTTAACATATTTCAAAAAAGAGAAATCATACAATGCATGCTCTCAGACAACAGTGAAATTAAACTAGAAATCAACAACAGAAAGGTAGCTGGAAAATTCCCAAACACTTGAGAGATTAAACCGCACATTTCTTTTTTTTTAGAGGGGGTTGGGCAGAGGGGAAAGAGAATCCCAAGCAGGCTCCATACCCAGCATGGAGCCCAATGCAGGGCTTGATCTCACAACCCCAAGATCATGATCTAAGCCAAAATCAAAAGTTGGATGCTTAACTGACTGAGCCACCCAGGTGTTGCTAAAAAGCACATTTCTTTTTTTAATTTAAATTCAATTAGCCAACATATATTACATCATTAGTTTCAGACACTGAGTAATACATCAGTTGCATATAACACCCAGTGCTCATCACATCACATGCCCTCCTTAATGTCCGTCACCCAGTTACCTTATCCCCCCCACCCTCCTCCCCTCAGTTTGTTTCCTATAGTTAAGAGTCTCTCAAAGTTTGTCTCCCTCTGATTACTTCCCACTCAGTTTTCCCGACCTTCCCCTATGATCCTCTGCACTACCCTTTTTGATGGCTGAGTAATATTCCATTGTACATTTACCACATCTTCTTTATTCATTCATCTGTTGATGGACATCTGGGATCCCTACATAGTTTGGCTCTTGTGGACATTGCTGCTATAAACACTGGGGTGCATGTGCCCCTTTGGATCATTACATTTGTATCTTTGGGGTAAATACCTAGTAGTGCAATTGCTGGGTCGTAGGGTAGCTCTATTTTTAACTTCTTGAGGAACCTCCATGCTGTTTTCCAGAGTGGCTAAACAGCACATTTCTAAATAATACATAGGTCAAGAAGGAATCTCAGGAGAAACTTAAAAATATTTAAAACTAAATGAAAATGAAAACAACTTATCAAAATTTGTGGGATGCAGTGAAAGCAGTGCTTAGAGGGAAATTTGCAGCATCAAATGCATACAGTAGAAAAGAAGACCTAAAATCAATCATGTAAGCTTGCATTTGAGGAAAAGAACAAATTAAATCCAAAGTAAAAACAAAGAGGTAATACAAATTAGAGCACAAATCAGTGAAATTGATAATAGGACTTCAACAGGGAAAATCAACAAAATTAAAAACTGGTTCTTTGAAAGATCAGTAAAAATAGTCAATTTCTAGCCAGGTTAACTAAGAAAAAAAAGACAAAAGTTACTAATAAAATGAAATGGGTTATCATTAATGATGTCATGAATATTAAAAGGATAATAAAGGAATATTATTGACAACTCATGCCCATGAATTTGATAAGCAAGATAAAATGGACCAATTACTCGAAAGATACAACCTACTAAAACTCATACAAGGCGAAATAGACAATTTGAATAGGCCTATATTTATTAAAGAAACTGAATCAATAATTAATAACCTCCCCAAATAGAAACTCCCATGGCCAGGCGGGTTCATGGGTGAATTCTACCAAACATTTAAAGAAGAAATTACACCAGTTCTTTACAATCTCTTCCACAAAACAGAAGCAGAGGGAATACTTCTTAACTCATTCTATAAGACCAGTATTATCCTAGTGCCAAAACTAGACAAAGATATTATATGAAAGGAAAACTGCAGATCAATATCTCTGATGAAGATAGATGCAAAAATCCTGAATAAGACATTAGCAAACAAATATAACAATGTATATACCACAATAAGTGACCTTCTGTTTGGCAATGAATTGTTAGATACAACCATAAGTAAAAGGAATAAAAGAAAAAATGGATAAGCTGGACTTCATCAAAACTAAAAACATCTACTCTACAAAAGATGCTGTTAAGAGAATGAAAAGACAAGACAGATTGGGAGAAAATATTTTGAAAACAAATATCTGATAAAGAACTGGTATCCAAAATACATAAATAGTGTTTAAAACTTCACAATAAAACAACAGAAACCCAATTAAGATATGGGCACATGTTGGAGAAGAAAAATCTCAAAGAAGATATATAGATGACAAATCAGTACATAGAAAGATGCTCAATATCATATAACTTTAGGGAATTACAAATTAAAAAAAAAAAAACAGATACCACTACACACTTCTTAGAAGGGTCAAAATCCAAAATACTGTCAACACCAAATGTTGACAAGGACATGAAGCAACAGAAAGTCTTTTTAAAAAAGATTTTATTTATTTATTTGAGCAAGAGTGAGAGAGACAGCGAGAGAGAGAGTACAAGCAGGGTGAAGGGCAGAGGGAGAATCAGACTCCCTGATGAGTGGGGAGCCCAACTCAGGGCTCCATCCAGAGACTCCAGGATCATGACCTGAGCAGAAGGCAGACACTTAACTGACTGAGCCACCCAGGCGTCCTGCAACAAAGTCTTATGCATTGTTAGTGGGAATGTAAAACAGTACAGCCACTTTGGAAGAGGACTTGGCAGGTTTCTTACAAAACTAAACATAACCTTACCATATGATCCAGAAATTATACTCCTTGGTTTTTTACCCAAATTACTTGAAGTTTGCTAATGCAAAAACCTGTACATAGAATGTTTTTTTTAAATTTTATTTTATTATATTATGTTAATCACCATACAGTACATCCCCAGATTCCGATGTAAAGTTTGATGCTTCATTAGTTGCGTATAACACCCAGTGCACCATGCAATACGTGCCCTCCTTACTACCCATCACCAGTCTATCCCATTCCCCCACCCCCTCCCCTCTGAAGTCTTCAGTTTGTTTCTCATAGTCCATAGTCTCTCATGTTTCATTCCCCCTTCTGATTACCCCCCTTTTCTTTATCCCTTTCTTCCCCTACCGATCATCCTAGTTCTTATGTTCCATAGATGAGAGAAATCATATGATAATTGTCTTTCTCTGCTTGACTTATTTCACTTAGCATTATCTCCTCCAGTGCCGTCCATGTTGCAGCAAATGTTGAGAATTCGTTCTTTCTGATAGCTGAGTAATATTCCATTGTATATATGGACCACAGCTTCTTAATCCAGTCATCTGTTGAAGGGCATCTCGGCTCCTTCCATGATTTGGCTATTGTGGACAATGCAGCTATGAACATTGGGGTGCATATGGCCCTTCTCTTTACTACGTCTGTATCTTTGGGGTAAACACCCAGTAGTGCAATGGCTGGGTCATAGGGTAGTTCAATTTTTAACTTTTTAAGGGACCTCCACACTGTTTTCCAGAGTGGCTGTACCAACTTGCATTCCCACCAACAATGTAGGAGGGATCCCCTTTCTCCACATCCTCTCCAACAATTGTTGTTTCTTGCCTTGTCTATCTTTGCCATTCTAACTGGCGTAAGGTGGTATCTCAGTGTGGTTTTGATTTGAATTTCCCTGATGGCTAATGATTTTGAACATTTTTTCATGTGTCTGTTAGCCATTTGTATGTCTTCATTGGAAAAGTGTCTGTTCATATCTTCTGCCCATTTTATGATTTGTTTATTTGTTTCTCGTGTATTGAGTTTGAGAAGTTCTTTGTAGATCTTGGATACCAGTCCTTTATCTGTGGTGTCCTTTGCAAATATATTCTCCCATTCCGTGGGCTGTCTCTTAGTTTTTTTGACTGTTTCCTTGGCTGTGCAGAAGCTCTTTATCCTGATAAAGTCCCATAAGTTCATTTTATCTTTTATTTCTCTTGCCTTTGGCGATGTGTCGTGAAAAAGGTTGCTCTGGCCGATGTCATAGAAGTTGTTGCCTATGTTCTCCTCTAGAATTTTGATGGATTCCTGTCTCACATTGAGGTCTTTCATCCATTTGGAGTTTATTTTTGTGTATGGTGTGAGAGAGTGGTCAAGTTTCATTCTTTTGCATGTAGCTGTCCAATTTTCCCAGCACCATTTATTGAAGAGACTGTCTTTTTTCCACCGGATGTTTTTTCCTGCTTTATCAAAGATTAGTTGCCCAAAGAGCCGAGGGTCCATTTCTGGGTTCTCTATTCTGTTCCATTGGTCGATGTGTCTGTTTTTGTGCCAGTACCATGCTGTCTTTGTGATCACAGCTTTGTAGTACAGCTCGAAATCCGGCATTGTGATGCCCCCAGCTTTGTTTTTCCTTTTCAACAGTTCCTTGGAGATTCGGGGCCTTTTCTGGTTCCATACAAATTTAAGGACTATTTGTTCCAGTTCTTTGAAAAATGTCCTCGGTATTTTGATCGGGATAGCATTGAAAGTGTAGATTGCTCTGGGTAGTATGGACATTTTAACTATGTTAATTCTTCCAATCCATGAGCATGGAATATTTTTCCATCTTTTTATGTCTTCCTCAATATCTTTCAAAAGTGATCTATAGTTTCTAGGATATAGGTCCTTTACGTCTCTGGTTAAGTTAATTCCAAGGTAACGTATGGTTTTTGGTGTTATTGTAAATGGGATGGATTCCCTAATTTCTCTTTCTTCAGTCTCGTTATTCGTGTATAGAAATGCAACTGATTTCTGGGCATTGATTTTGTATCCTGCCACCTTACTGAATTGTTCTATAACTTCTAATAGTTTGGGAGTGGATTCCTTTGGGTTTTCCATATAGAGTATCATGTCATCTGCAAAGAGAGACAGTTTGACTTCTTCTTTGCCGATTTGGATACCTTTGATCCCTTTTTGTCTTCTGATTGCTGTTGCAAGGACTTCTAGTACTATGTTGAATAATAGTGGCGAGAGTGGGCATCCTTGTCGTGTTCCTGATCTTAAGGGAAAGGCTTCCAGCTTTTCCCCATTGAGAATAATGCTTGCAGTAGGCTTTTCATAGATGGCTTTTATGAGATTGAGAAATGTACCCTCTATTCCTACACTCTGAAGGGTTTTAATCAGGAAAGGATGCTGTATTTTGTCAAATGCTTTTTCTGCATCAATTGAGAGGATCATATGGTTCTTGAGTCTTTTCTTGTTGATATGATGTATCACATTGATTGATTTGCGAGTGTTGAACCATGCTTGCATCCCAGGTATGAATCCCACTTGGTCATGATGGATAATCCTTTTAATGTACTGTTGGATTCTATTAGCAAGGATCTTGTTGAGGATTTTGGCATCCATATTCATTAGAGAAATCGGTCTGTAATTCTCCTTTTTGAGGGGGTCTTTGCCTGGTTTGGGGATCAAGGTAATATTAGCCTCATAGAATGAGTTTGGTAGCTTTCCTTCTGTTTCTATTTTTTGAAATAGCTTTAGGAGAATAGGTATTATTTCTTCTTTGAATGTTTGGTAGAATTCCCCAGGAAAACCGTCTGGGCCTGGAGTTTTATTATTTGGAAGGTTGTTTATCACTGACTCAATTTCTTCATAGTTAATTGGCCTATTTAAGAAATCTATTTCTTCCTGTTTCAGTCTTGGTAGTTTATAGGTTTCCAGGAAGGCCTCCATCTCTTCCAGATTGTTTAGTTTTTTGGCATATAGCTGTTGATAAAAGTTTCTAATAATCCTTGCAATTTCAATGGTGCTGGTCGTGACCTCTCCCTTTTCAGTCATAATTTTAATAATCTCAGTCCTTTCTCTTTGTTTTTGGACAAGTTTTGCCAGTGGTCTATCAATTTTATGGATTCTCTCAAAGAACCAGCTTCTAGTCCTGTTGATCTGCTCTACTGTGCTTCTGGTTTCTAATTCATTGATTTCTGCTCTAATCTTGGTCAACTCCTTCCTTGTCAGTGGGTTAGGCCTGTCCCTCTGTTGCTGTTCCAGTTTCTTGAGGTGAGAATATAGAAACTGCATTTTAGATTTTTCTATTCTTTTGAGTGAGGCTTGGATGGCTATGTATTTCCCCCTTAGGACTGCCTTTGCAGTATCCCATAGGTTTTGGACCGTTGTGTATTCATTCTCGTTGGTCTCCATAAATTGTTTAATTTGTTTTTTGATTTCCTGGTTTATCGAGTCATTCTTGAGCAGGATGGTTCTTAGCCTCCAAGTGTTTGAGTTTCTTCCAGGTTTTTCCTTGTGGTTGAGTTCCAATTTCAGAGCGTTGTGGTCTGAGAATATGCAGGGGATAATTTCAATCTTTTGGTATTGGCTGAGACCTGTTTTGTGTCCCAGAGCATGATCTATTCTTGAGAATGTTCCATGGGCATTTGAATAGAATGAGTATTCTTTGGTTCTGGGGTGTAGTGTTCTATATATATCTATGAGGTCCAACTCGTCGAGTATGGCATTCAAAGCCTTTGATTCTTTGCTTAGTTTTTGCCAGGGTGTTCTGTCTATTTCTGATAGTGGGGTGTTGAGGTCCCCTACTATTACTGTGTTCTTATCTATATGTCTCTTTATTTTGGTTAAGAGTTGGCTTGTGTATCTTGCTGCTCCCCTGTTGGGGGCATATATATTAATAATTGTCATATCCACTTGTTGAATACTTCCTTTAAGAATAATATAGTGCCCTTCTGTATCTCTCTCTATGGCCTCTAGTTTAAAATCCAGTCTATCTGATATGAGAATTGCTACTCCAGCTTTCTTTTGAGGTCCATTTGCGTGGAAGATGGTACTCCATCCCCTTACTCTAAGTCTGAATGCATCTTTGGGTTCAAAATGAGTCTCTTGTAGACAGCAAATGGATGGGTCATGTCTTTTTATCCAATCTGCAACCCTGTGGCGTTTTATGGGAGAGTTTAAGCCATTTAGATTGATAGAGATTATTGACAGATATGATTTTAATGATGCCATTTCTCTTTAAAGTCTTTGTATCGGTTGTGACTTGCTGCTCTGTATCACTCTTGGGGCCTTTTTACCTTTATAGAGCCCCCCTTAATATCTCCTGTAGGGCTGGTTTCGTGGTTACGAAATTGGTTAATGATTGGCGATTTTGGAACGTCTTTATTTCTCCATCAATTCTGAATGACAGCTTTGCTGGATAAAGGATCCTTGGCTGCATGTTTTTCTCTGAAAGAGCTTTAAAAATGCCCCCCCAAGCCTTTCTCTCATTCCAGGTCTCTGTAGACAGGTCTGACGTAATCCTGATACCTTTGCCTTGGTACGTGAGAAATTTCTTTGCCCTGGCCGCTTTCAATACTGTATCCTTGGATCTAATATTTGCGAATTGCACTATGACATGCCGTGGCGTAGGTTTGTCCTGGTTGAGCTTGGATGGGGTCCTCTCTGCCTCTTGGACACGAATGCTTGTTTCCCTTGCTAGATTAGGGAAGTTTTCAGCTACAATTTGTTCAAATATCTCTTCTAGACCTCTGTTTTTCTCCACCCCTTCAGGGATGCCGATGATTCTGACATTGGATCGTTTCATAGAGTCAGTAATCTCCCGTAATCTACATTCGTGGGCGTGGATTTTTTTAAGACCAGCTTCTATTTTCGTTTTTTCTTCTACTAACCCATCCTCCAATTCGCTAACGCGTTCCTCTGCCTCGGTGACCCTGGCCGTCAGAGCCTCTAGTTTTGACTGCATTTGGCTCATAGAATTTTTAATTTCTGTCAGATTCGCTCTCATTTCTGCCCTTAGGGATTCTATATTCTCAGCAACGCTTTCTCTGATGCTTTTTTCAAGTTTACTCATCATCTTGACCATTGTTGCTCTGAATTCCATTTCTGATAATTGGGATACATCCATATGTATTAATTCTGTGGCCGAGGCCAATTCTGTGGCAGAGGCCACAGACTCATTATCTTTTCTTTGCTGGGGGGGACTTCTCCTTCTCGTCATTCTGATGAAGAGAGATTGCAGGGTTGTCCAGAGCCCAAGTGTTGACTGGGACCCAGGCCGTGCGCCCTTGTTTTATAGAGATCTTAGGGATGTGGGCTTCTTCCTTAAAGAGTTTATTTATTTATTTGAGAGAGAGAGAGACAGTCAGCAAGAAAGGGAACCCAAGCAGAGGAGTGGGAGAGGAAGAAGCAGGTTCCCGGTGGAGAAGCCCGATGAAGGACTCCTTACGGAGCGTTGTGATCACACCCTAATCCGAAGACAGGTGCTTGGTGACTGCGCCACTCAGGCGCTCCGGGTTGTGGGCTTCTTGATTTTTCAGCCTGCCTTCTGGGGGAGGGGCCTGCCTGCAGGTACTCAGAAAACCCTGTTTGGGTAGAGTCTCTGTGTCCCTTGCGAGGGGGGATGGGGATGGGCACCCTGTGAGCCGGTATTTCCGGGCTTTTGTTCTCTGGCGGCTTTCCCTGGCGGTTTGCTATGCCTCTTCTGAGAGAGCAGCAGCGGCTGAAATTCAGCCTCTGTCTCAGAACAGAGGGATCGCGGATCGTTCTCCACTGATGTTCTGGCCACTTTAACTCTGTTTCTGTTGGTGCTGCTCAACCCTGCAGCATCCCGGGCTGTGCGCCCCACACCCGGCGTCCCAGCCCTCACTTCCAGGGCCGGCACGTCTCTGTCCTTTGTGTTTCCAACCCCGCCCGCCGCCAGCCGCCCCGCGCGGGCTCCCGGAGCTCCCCGTCTCAGTCTGGTGTCTCACGGGTGCTGACCGCGAGTCCGCCTGCTCCCCCGTGCAGGTGGCCCTCCAGCCGCCAGCCGCCCCGCGGACGCTCCCGGAGCTCCCGGTCTCAGCCTCGATCCAGTGAGCACACCGGAGCTCCGGAGCTCCGTGAGATGCTTGGTGGTGCACGCTCCCGGCTCACGGACTCAGTCTGCCGTTTCCAGAGTGCGGGTCCGCGGTCCGCGCTCCCTGGTGCAGGTGGCCCACCAGTCGCCCTGCGCGCGCGCTCCTGGAGCTCGCGTTCTAAGTCTGCTGTCTCGCGGGTGCCGTCCGCGAGTCCGCCTGCTCCCCCATGCAGGTGGCCCGCCAACCGCCAGCCGTCCCGCGTGCGCTCTCAGAGCTCCCTTCTCAGTCTGCTGTCTCAAGCGTGCGGGTCCACGGTCTGTCCGCTCCCCCTTGTAGGTCGCTACTGCTTCCCGTCCCCCTGACACGGCGGCTCCCTCCCCCTTCTGTTTAGCTTCCGATATCTGTGCGCGGTTTCACGGCTCCCCGCTTCGTACCTCGATACTCAGCGCTGGAGATGTTCATTTGTAGAGATCCAGATGTATCTTCCTGCGTCTCAGGCTGATTCCATGGATATTCCTGCTGGTCTGGTACCTATCCAGCTCAACTCAGGGGACCGGCTGAAAAAGGGGTCCCCTACTCCTCCGCCATCTTAACCTCTGTACATAGAATGTTTGTAGCAGCCTATTTTATAATTGCGAAACCTTGAATTCAGTGAAGACATCCTTCACTAGGTGGATGGGGAAACAAAACTAGTACATCCAAACAACAGAGTATTATCCAGTAGGGGTACCTGGGTGGTTCAGTTGGTTAAGCGGCCAACTTATGATTTAGGCTTAGGTAACGATCTCAGGGTCCTGGGATGGAGCCCTGTATTGGGCTCCACTCTCAGCAGGGAGTCTGCTTGAGGATTCTCTCTCCCTCTGCCCCTCCCCCACTCATGCCTGCTTCTCTCTCTCAAACAAAAAATAAATCTTTAAAAAAGAATATTATTCAACAAAAAAGGACCTATCAAGCCACAAAAAGACATGGAGAAGCCTTAAATGCATATTGTAAGTGAAAGAAGCCAATCTGAAAAGACTACATCTTGTATGATTTAAAGTATATGACATTCTGAAAAAGGCAAAATTATGGAGACAGTTAAAAAGTTCAGTGATTGCTTGGGATTTTGGGGTGGGAGGGAGAAAAGAACAGGTGTAGCATGGTGGATTTTTCAAGTGGTGAAATTATTATTCCATGATACTCTAATGATAGATACATGTCAATATATATTTGTCAAAATCCACAGAATGTATAACACAAAGAGTGAACTCTAATGTAAATCAAGGACTTTAGTTATTAATAATGTGTCAGTATTGGCCTTATCAGGGGTGCCTGGGTGGCTCAGTCGTTAAGCGTCTGCCTTTGGCTCAGGTCATGATCCCAGGGTCCTGGGATTGGGCCCCGCATGGGGCTCCCTGCTCATCCAGAAGCCTGCTTCTCCCTCTCCCACTCCCCCTGCTTGTGTTCCCTCTCTCACTGTCTCTCTCTGTCAAATAAATAAAATCTTAAAAAAATATTGGCCTTATCAGTTTTAACAATTTTACTTCAATAGTACAAGGTGTTAATAATAGGGGAAATTGGGAGTTGGGTGAGGAGGGTATATGGGAACTCTGCACCTTTTTCTCATTTTTTCCCCGTAAACCTAAAATTGTTCAAAAATACTATGTTGGTTTTATATTTTTATATATTAAAAAGTGGAGATGAAATGACATTCATAGATAAAAACTGACAGCATCTGTTACCTGCAGACCTACTGTACAAGAAACACCATGGGAAATTCTTCAGGCTGAAATCAAGGGACACCAGGTATTAATTTCAGTCCAGATACAGAAAAAGGAAAATTCTGGGGCACCTGGGTGGTTCAGTCAGTTAAGGATCTGACTTCTGGCTCAGGTCATGATCTGGGCTTAGCTCAGAGTCTGCTTATCCGTCTTCCTCTGCCCCTCTTTCTGCTTGTGCTCTCTCTGCCTCTCTCTCAAATAAATAAATAAATAAATAAATAAATAAATAAATAAAATCTTTAAAAAAAAGGAAAATTCTAAGAAGCTCAAAGAATTCTGACTAGGATAAACTCAAAAAGATACATTCTGAGAGAAACCAAAATCAAACTTAAAAGTCAAAAACAAGGAGAGAAATCTTGAAAGCAGCAAAAAGGAGTGACTTGTTATATTCAAGGGATCCTCTTGAATCTGTTGTTTTCACATCAGAAACCATGAGGTTCAGAAGCAGTGGAATGGCATATTTCAAGTGCTAAAAGAAAAACTGTCATCCAAGAATTCTAGATTTGGCAAAACTATCCTTCAAAAAAAAGGGGAGAAATTAAGACATTCTAAGATATATAAGCACTGAAGAAGTTCATGCCTATGAGAATTATCTGTAAGAAATGCTAAAGAGAGTCCTTCGGGCTGAAATAAAAGAACATTAGACAATAACTCAAGCCATATGAGGACACAATGCCAGTAAAAGTAACTCAATAAATAAATGTAAAAGACAATATTGTTCTGTTTTTGTTTTAGAAATTCTCTTTTCTTCCTATGTGATTTAAAAAATGCATAATATATTAATTATTAATCTAGGCTAATAGACATAAATATATAAGATGTAACTTGTGATAATAACATATAAAGGGAGGTACAGATATGCACAGGAGCAGAGTTTGTGTATTATCAAAGCTAAGATGATATGAATTCAAAGTAGTGTGGTATAAGTTTAAGATGCTAATTATAATCTCCAAGAAACAACTAAGAAATATATTTAAAAAAAAAAAGACATGAGAAGGTACATGGTACATTACAAAAATCAGTTAAATGTAAAATAAGGAAGTAATGGAGTAATTGAGTTAAAACATATATGACACATGGAAAACAAATAGCAAAATGGCAGAAGTCCTTCCTTATCTGTTACAGACTGAATTACTTTCTGCCAATTCATATTTTGAAGTCACAACTGCCAGTACCTCAGAATGTGATCATATTTGGATATAGGATTTTTAAAGAGGTAATTAAGTTAAAATGAGATAATTAGGGTAAACTGTAATCCAATATGACCGATCACTTCTTATGAGGATACAGACATGTTTAGAGGGAAGACCAGGTAAAGACTTAGAGAGAAAAGGGCCATCTACAAGTCAAGGAGAGAAACTTCAGAAAAAAATAAACTCTCTTAACACCTTGATCTCAGAATTACAGTCTCCAGAACTGTGAGAAAATAAATTTGTTGTCTAAGCCAGCTAGTCTGAGGTACTTTATTAAGGTAGTGCTAGCAAATTAATATGTTGCCATTAATCACTTTAAATGTAAGTAGACTGGACTCTCAATTCAAATGCAGAGATCTGCAGAACTAATTTAAAAACATAATTCATCTGGGGCACCCGGGTGGCTCAGTGGTTAGGCATCTATCACTTGATTTTAGCTCAGGTCTTGGTCTCAGGGTCATGAGTTAAAGCCCTGCACTGGGCTCCTTGCTGGGCGTGGAGCCTACTTAACAACAACAAAACTTAATCCGTCTATATCCTGTCTACATAAGAATCCATTTAGATTCAAAGACAGAAATAGTTTGAAAGTGAGAGGATGGAAAAAGCTATTCCATGTAAATAGTAACAACAACAAAAAGAGCTGAGGTGGCTATAATAATATGAGACAAAATAGATTTTAAGTAAAAAAAAATGTTACAAGAGGAAGAGATGGACAGTGTATGTCCTAATATGCTCAGGCTGCTAAAACAAAATACAATAGACCGAGTGGCTTAAATAGCAGAAATCTATTTCTCACAATTCTTTTTTTTTTAAAGATTTTATTTATTTTTTGACAGAGATAGAGACAGCCAGTGAGAGAGGGAACACAAGCAGGGGGAGTGGGAGAGGAAGAAGCAGGCTCATAGCAGAGGAGCCTGATGCGGGGCTCAATCCCAGAACGCTGGGATCACGCCCTGAGCTGAAGGCAGACGCTCAACCGCTGTGCCACCCAGGCGCCCCTATTTCTCACAATTCTAACAGATGGGAAATCTTAGATGAGAGTGGTAGCATGGTTTGTTGAGTTCAGGTGAGAGTCCTTGTCCTTGGCTTCCTTGGCCCCTGGCTTGCAGATAGCTGCCTTACTGCTGTGACCTCACATGGTAGAGAAAGAGCAAGCTCTGATCTTTTCTTATAAAGACACTAATTCCACCATAAGGACCCCACCCTCATGACTCCACCTACACCTAATTACCTCTCACAGACCAAAATACCATCCACCTCCAAATATCATTCAATTAGTGGGGAGAGATTCAACATACAAATTTTGGGGGGAAACAAACATCAATTCCATACCAGCATATTTAATAAAAACATAAACCAATCAATAAGGAATTACAATTATAAACACTAACATAACTGAACACACACCTACAAAATGTGTGAAGCAAAAATTGACCGAACTGAAGAGAGAAATAGATAGTTCTATAATAACAGAGACTTCAATACTCCACTTTCAATAATGAGAGCAACTACAAAGAAGATCAGTAAAGAAATAAAGGGCTTGAACAACACCATCAACCAGCTACACCTAACAGATACACACGGAACACTCTGTCCCACAATAGAATACAAATTCTCCTCAAGTGTACCTGGAGTATTCTCCAGTATAGACCATATTTATGCCACTAACCAAGTCTCAATAAATTTAAAAAGAGTTAAGTCCTACAAAGTATGAAACTAGAAATCATAAGGGAAGGAAAACAACGTCATATTCATGTTGTAAGACTGAGAGAACAGTCCCTTTCCTCTGAACATTCCTCTCAATTTAGCAAATATTATAGCAAAAAGGGTAAAAGTTATTTAAAAATAGTGGCACGAATAGGCCTGAAATTTAACTGATAATATCACAGTTGTTTCAGTGGTAAATGTAAGACTGGGTAAATGAAAACCTTCATTTCACATATCATGTAGCCACAGAATCCTATTAGAGCCAAGAGTGACTAGGAGGAGCTCAGGGCACCCTAATTTGTATTTCTTTTCTTTCACCTAATTTGCTACAAAATATATTCATGAAGTATACTGCCTAAAAAAATGTTCATAAGGCAGACAGTTTACAAAGTTCTTTTCTTGGAAACATTTTACAGTCAGTTTACACAGCAACCTTGTGACATAGGACAGTGTAACCACATTATTTCCATTTTATTTTGTGGGTAAACACAGATATGACTTTCATAAAGCTAGATACCCCATTAGAGTTGGCTACAGCAGGATGGCAAACAATAGCTCACAGGCAAAATCTGGCCTGTTGCCTGTTTTTGTAAATAAAGTTTTACAGGAATACAGCAATGCTCACTCATTTGCATATTGCTTATGGCTGCTTTCATACTAAAACCAGAGAGCTGGGTTATTGCAACAGAGACCTCTTGCCCACAAAGCCTGAAGTATTTACTATTTCGTCCTTTAAGAAATATTTGTCTGCTAGAGAATTAAAATTCATTGGGCTGTTTATCATATCACTTATCCTAATGTTTCTTGTCCCAGAAATAGGAAATACAACCTAGGAAATATGATGTAGTCAAGAGAATACAGTGTTACAAGACACAGAAACCAAACAAAACAGAAAAAAATTTTTTTCTGGGTGTGTCATTTACTATGTGACACTGGGAAACTCATTTTACCTCGCTGTATCTGTTTCCACACATGTAAAATAAGGGATTTGGGCTACATGAATGCTAATCATCTTTCCAATTAAACTATTAGAGTCTATACAACTTAGTTTACCAATTAGGAAGCAGTAGTGAAGGTATAAAAGTTCTTAAATTATTGTATTTTATTTTTAAAAATTTCTCCATGTGGACAAAAAAGCAGTGAGGCACTTAAATTTCTTTATCACCACACCACCTTAAAAAAGTAAGTAGTACTGGGGCACCTGGTGGCTCAGTTGGTTAAGCATCTGCCTTCGGCTCAGGTCATGATCCCAGGGTCCTGGGATCAAAGCCCCTCCTCAGGCTCCCTGATCAGCCAGGAGCCTGCGTCTCCCTCGCCCCCTGCCATTCCCCCTACTTGTGCTCTCTGGCTCTCTCTCTCTGTCAAGTAGATAAATAAAATCTTTAAAAAAAAGTAGGTAGTATTATCCTGATTTTATCAGTGAGGAAAACTGAAGCTCCAGAAAGGGCAGTATCTTACACAAGGTTACCAACATGTGCTTAGTGTTCTGTCTGGTGTGTTAACAACACAGCATGTACAAAATCAAGGGCCATAACTATAAAGTGTCCAGATCAAGGCAGATAATGTAAATGCTGGGTGGTTCTGTGGTGAACCAGAGACCTCATGTGCTATTTAAAGGCAGAAGCCACCACTCAGCTAGGGCCAACTGCAGAAATATAGGCACGTGGGTCCAATATTGCCAGATGTTTAAATTTTAAGAGAGGCTGGCTATCTCAAATTTTATTTTAAATATTCCAATTTTTAAATGTTGGCAATTCATTCAAATGTTTAAAAAACAGAACGGTCTAGATTTGGCCCAGAGGATGACAGTTTGAAAATCTGTACTAAAAATTTTTTTTATTTTTTTAAAATGATTTTATTTATTAATTTACTTGACAGAGAGAAAGAGAGAGAGCATGAGCAGGGGGAGTGGCAGGCAGAGGGAGAAGCAGGCTCCCCACTGAGCAGGGAGTCCAGTGAGGGGCTTGATCTCAGGACCCTGAGATCATGACCCAAGCTGAAGACAGAGGCTTAACCAATGGAGCCACCCAGGCGCTCCTAAATAAACATTTTTAAATTGACAGATTAGTGATCTAAGAAAACAGATGGTCCCTGACCAATAAGGGTTCTACTTACAATTTTTTCAACTTCCTGAAGGTGTGAAAGCTATATGCACCTTCAATGTGAATAATTAATTAACCAAAGTAACAGGGGCTAGGGCGAAATCACAGCATCAGTATTAATATCATTTTCCATTGAATATTCTATCAGAAGTTTGCATGATTCAAAAAATTGCTTCTCTCTACTTTAGGCCGTGTGGCGAAAACATCGACAAATAGAGTAAATGGGTCATCAGTAAAAACAATAGATCCTGGATAATAGTAAAACCTAAAATTCTGTTCTTAAATAATTAAAATTGTCTAGAGGGGCGCCTGGGTAGCGCAGTCGTTAAAGCGACTGCCTTCGGCTCAGGGCGTGATCCCGGGGTTCCGGGATCGAGTCCCACATCGGGCTCCTCGGCTGGGAGCCTGCTTCTTCCTCTCCCACTCCCCCTGCTGTGTTCCCTCTCTCGCTGGCTGTCTCTCTGTCACATAAATGAATAAAATCTTTAAAAAAAAATAAAATTGTCTAGAAAATCTAAATCATAATTAATTCACACTGAGACTTTAAAAATAATGGGATGGATAGGAGTTATTGATTTGTAATTGTTAAAAGATATGACAACTAGAGAAAGAAATTTACGCTGTCAATTTTTTAACTTATAGAACGCCATCTGAAAATATTCTACACGCTGTGACAAATAATAAACTAAGCCTTACTTAAAGTTAAGCTTTGACCTACTGGTAGTTACCAAGGGAATAAAAAAAAATGTTTAATTTTTTCATCAAAATGTCATAGAGATGGCAGTGTCTCATTATTTTTCTTTTTGAAGTACACATTAAGAAGGGCAGGGGAAAGATGGAGATGGAAAATTAATGAGTACTTCTTGGGAATACTTTGGCCTTTTTCAAACAACTGTACCATTAATTATAGCTGCACAAGGTACTGTGATTTTGAAGACAGTTTAGTAGGCTAATTATTATTTAAAAGTTTAAATGAAATCATCAATGTGGTACAGGGTGGCTTCAATCTTTCCACTGGGAAATAAAAACATTTCAAAGACTAAAAGTTTTAAAGATGAGATTAAGGTATAGTCTTAAATCCATTATTTAACTAGTAATGTTTTGTTATAATAATGTTATTTCAACATGTTCAAAACTAAGTAGGATTTCCCCCCAACTATGTAGGTTACTCTCACTTTTGCTTTTCTTCAGAGCAGAAGAAGCTCTCCCATATAGTTGTAGCTTAGAAATACTTAATTTTTTAAAGATTTTATTCATTTATTTGAGAGAGAGAGCCAGAGAGAGGGCATGAGTGGAAGGGAGGGGCAGAGGCAAAAGCAGACTCCCCACTAAGCAGGGAGCCCAACACAGGGCTCGATCCCAGGACCCTGGGATGATGACCTGAGCTGAAGGCATATGCTTAACCAACTGAACCAGATGCTCTGCTTAGAAATATTTTAAATCACAGGTTTGGGTTTTGTAAAAAGAATTAAGTAGCCTAGTTACATTTATGTTTATTCCAGTACTCCATTTATATTTCATTTATTTAAAATGATGGGAACTCAAAACCAGACAAAGACCCCACTAAAAAGGAGAATTACAGACCAATATCCCTGATGAACACGGATGCAAAAATTCTCACCAAGATACTAGCTAATAGGATCCAAGAGTACATTAAAAGGATTATTCACCAGGACCAAGTGGGATTTATTCCTGGGATGCAAGGGTGGTTCAACATCTGCAAATCAATCAATGTGATACACCACATTAATAAAAGAAAGGACAAGAACCATATGATCCTCTCAACAGATGCAGGAAAACCATTTGATAAACTAGAGCATTCTTTCTTGATAAAAACTCTCAGTAGTGTAAGGATAGAAGGAACATACCTCAATATCCTAAAAGCCATATAGAAGGACCCGCACCTAGTATCATCCTAAATGGGGAAAAACTGAGAGCTTTTCCCCTAAGGCCAGGAACATGACAGGGATGTCCACTCTTACCACTGTTGTTCAAGATAGTACTGGAAGTCCTGGCCTCAGCAATCAGACATCAGAAAGAAATAAAAGAATAAAAGGCATCCAATCGGCAAAGAAGTCAAACTCTCACTCTTGGCAGACTACATGATCCTCTATGTAGAAAACCCAAAGACTCCACCCAAAAATTGCTTGAACTCATACAGGAATTCAGCAAAGTCGCAGGATGTAAAATCAATGCACAGAAGTCAATTGCATTTCTATACACTAACAAAGAGGCAGAAGAAACAGAAATCAAGGAATTGATCCCATATACAATTGCACCAAAAACCATAAGATACCTAGGAATAAACCTAACCAAAGAGGTAAAGGATCTGTATGCTGAAAACTATAGAACACTTATGAAAGAAATTGAGGGAGACACAAGAAATGGAAAAACTTTCTATGCTCATGGATTGGAAGAACAAGTATTGTTAAAATGTCTATGCTAACCAGAGCAATCTACATATTCAATGCAATCACTATCAAAATACCATCAGCTTTTTTCACAAAGCTGGAACAAACAATCCTAAACTTTGTATGGAACCAGAAAAGACCCCTAATAGCCAAAGGAATGTTGAAAAAGAAAACGAAAGCTGGAGGCAGGACTTCAAGCTGTATTACAAAGCGGTAATCATCAAGACAGTATGTCACTGGCACAAAAACAGACATATAGATCAATGGAACAGGACAGAGAACCCAGAAATGGACCCTTAACCTTATGGTCAACTAATCTTTGACAAAGCAAGAAAGAATATCCAATGGAAAAAAAGACAGTCTCTTAAACAAATGGTGCTGGGAAAATTGGACAGCCACATGTAGAAGAATGAAACTGAACCATTTTCTTACACCTTACATAAAAATAAAGTCAAAATGGATGAAAGACCTAAATATGAGAGTGGAATCCATCAAAATCCTAGAGGAGAGCACAGGCAGAAATCTCTTTGACTTTGGCCGTGGCAACTTCTTGCTAGACACGTCTCCAAAGGCAAGGGGAACAAAAGCAAAAATGAACTACTGGGACTTCATCAAGATAAAAAGCTTCTGCACAGCAAAGGAAACTGTCAACCAAACTAAAAGGCAACCTATGGAATGAGAGAAGGTATTTGCAAATGACGTAGATAAGGGACTAGTATCCAAGATCTATAAAGAACTTATCAAATTCAACTATCAAAAAACAAATAATCCAGTCAAGAAATGGACAGAAGACATGAACAGACATTTCTCCAATGAAGACATACAAATGGCCAACACATACATGAAAAGATGTTAAACATCACTCAGTATCAGGGAAATACAAATCAAAAAAACAATGAGATACCACCTCACACCAGTCAGAATGGCTAAAATTAACAACTCAGGAAACAACAGATGTTGGCAAGGATGAGGAGAAAGGGGAACCCTCTTCCACTGTTGGTGGGAATGCAAGCTGGTATAGTCACTGTTGAAAACAGTACGGAGGGTTCCTCAAAAAGTTAAAAATAGACCTATCTTATAACCCAGCATGTGCGCTACTAGGTATCTATCCAAAGGATACAAACATAGTGATTCGAAGGGGCACCTGCACCCCAATATTTGTAACAGCATTATCAACAATACCCAAATTATGGAAAGAGCCCAATGTCCATCAACTGATGAATGGATAAAGAAGATGTGGTATATATATACAATGGACTATTACTCAGCCATCAAAAAGAATGAAATCTTGCCATTTGCAATGATGTGGATGGAACTAGAGGATATCATGCTAAGCAAAATGAGTCAGTCAGAGAAAGACAATAATCATATGATTTCACTCATATGTGGAACTTAAGAAACAAAACCAATGAACACAGAGGAAGGGAAGGAAAAATAAAACAAGATCAAAATTGAGAGGGAGGCAAACCATAAGAGATGCTGAACTCTAGGAAACAGAGGGTTGCCAGAGGGGAGGTGGGTGAGGGGAAGGGATAACTGGGTGATGGGCATGAAGGAGGGCACTTGATGAAATGAACACTGGATGTTAAATGCAACTGATGGATCGCTAAATTCTATCCCTGAAACTAATTAAAAAAATAATAGTCAAAAAAGATAATAAAATAAAATGATGGGAACTCATATTAAGTAACAATGTGTTAATAAAGGCTGGACAAATCACTTTATCTCTCTGTCCCCAAGCTTGTCTCTAGAATGAGGTTAATACTGTTAAGAGAATTTTAAAAAACCATGTAACATATTTGGCACATGTAAGTGTTCAATAAGTGTTAGCCCTATGGTTATATAATAAAATGGTTACTCACTCTTTTGTTGAGACAAACAACAGGCCACAGGCTGCAACCCAGTGTGCAACAGCAGCAGAGACAACCACATAGCAGCCATTTCACATTGACTGGGAGAGCCTTTTTCAAACATGCATTCACACGGCCAATGCTGGTCTTAAATTCTTCTGGGGCCACCTATAACAAGGGTGCAATCTTTATTTAACAGTTTGTGGGCAGCCTTCCACTATTTATCTCTAAACCTAAAGAAAATGTTTGTCTTTTACAAACACTTTAAGGACTTAACACGTCTAAATAGATTTCCTTCCTCTATGTATTACATACTCTTTTATGACATTAGACAGCAAAACAATATAATTTCATGTTTACAGAACTTATTCTGATGTTCAAAACTAATCTTCTGAAATTACCAGCATTAAAATGACAACAAAATTGGTGGTAAAGAACACCCGTCAAGTAGTTTTTCTACCAAATATTCTCCTTATTCAGGCAATATTATAGTCTCCAATCATTCTGACTAGTAAGACTAGAAGCATAATGTAAAAATAAAAACCCAAATACTACCAGAGGAAATTGAATTAAAATTAGACTTTGGCAATATTCCTGGATTACTTTTAACTAGGCAACTCTTGAAACTTTTCTCCCTGGCAAATTTGCAGCATAACAATTTTAATACTTGCCATCGTTTGTATGTAAAAGCTACACTAACAAGACAGTGAGGAGTGATTACATTTAAAAAGGGTCTTAATATTCAGCATAAAATGGACTCAAAAAACTGTGGTAAATTTTGAGATTTGAAAGGTCTTTAAATATACAAATTTAATATTTTAATTACTACCTCCATTCCTGGAAGTGGCTGCTTGTGCCTCTCTGTAAACAATGACAAAGTCAGTTCAAAGGCAAGAGCATGACAGGCATAATTAGATTTATACCAAAAATTCTGCTTGAAGGTTACACAATTCAAAGGCATCCTAAAAATAGCTTGCTTTCAGTGAAATCACATTTCTGCATCACAAAAATTATTCCTTTTCATTTAGAAAGCTGTCAGACTGTAAAATCTACGGGAAAAAATTCCACCATCTGGCTGTGCAAGCAAAAATTATGAAAATATTAGAAAAAATAAGCTGCTATAAAATAAAAACCCCATTAACATGTTTGGTATATTAAAATATGGAGCTTTACAACTCTTCCAAGTAAAAATTGTATGGAGGATTCAATTTGTTACTTTTTTTTTTATCAATTTTATTTTATTATATTATGTTAATCACCATACAGTACATCCCCTGATTCTGATGTAAAGTTTGATGCTTCATTAGTTGCGTATAACACCCAGTGCACCATGCAATACGTGCCCTCCTTACTACCCATCACCAGTCTATCCCATTCCCCCACCCCCTCCCCTCTGAAGTCTTCAGTTTGTTTCTCATAGTCCATAGTCTCTCATGTTTCATTCCCCCTTCTGATTACCCCCCTTTTCTTTATCCCTTTCTTCCCCTACCGATCCTCCTAGTTCTTATGTTCCATAGATGAGAGAAATCATATGATAATTGTCTTTCTCTGCTTGACTTATTTCACTTAGCATTATCTCCTCCAGTGCCGTCCATGTTGCAGCAAATGTTGAGAATTCGTTCTTTCTGATAGCTGAGTAATATTCCATTGTATATATGGACCACAGCTTCTTAATCCAGTCATCTGTTGAAGGGCATCTCGGCTCCTTCCATGATTTGGCTATTGTGGACAATGCAGCTATGAACATTGGGGTGCATATGGCCCTTCTCTTTACTACGTCTGTATCTTTGGGGTAAACACCCAGTAGTGCAATGGCTGGGTCATAGGGTAGTTCAATTTTTAACTTTTTAAGGGACCTCCACACTGTTTTCCAGAGTGGCTGTACCAACTTGCATTCCCACCAACAATGTAGGAGGGATCCCCTTTCTCCACATCCTCTCCAACAATTGTTGTTTCTTGCCTTGTCTATCTTTGCCATTCTAACTGGCGTAAGGTGGTATCTCAGTGTGGTTTTGATTTGAATTTCCCTGATGGCTAATGATTTTGAACATTTTTTCATGTGTCTGTTAGCCATTTGTATGTCTTCATTGGAAAAGTGTCTGTTCATATCTTCTGCCCATTTTATGATTTGTTTATTTGTTTCTCGTGTATTGAGTTTGAGAAGTTCTTTGTAGATCTTGGATACCAGTCCTTTATCTGTGGTGTCCTTTGCAAATATATTCTCCCATTCCGTGGGCTGTCTCTTAGTTTTTTTGACTGTTTCCTTGGCTGTGCAGAAGCTCTTTATCCTGATAAAGTCCCATAAGTTCATTTTATCTTTTATTTCTCTTGCCTTTGGCGATGTGTCGTGAAAAAGGTTGCTCTGGCCGATGTCATAGAAGTTGTTGCCTATGTTCTCCTCTAGAATTTTGATGGATTCCTGTCTCACATTGAGGTCTTTCATCCATTTGGAGTTTATTTTTGTGTATGGTGTGAGAGAGTGGTCAAGTTTCATTCTTTTGCATGTAGCTGTCCAATTTTCCCAGCACCATTTATTGAAGAGACTGTCTTTTTTCCACCGGATGTTTTTTCCTGCTTTATCAAAGATTAGTTGCCCAAAGAGCCGAGGGTCCATTTCTGGGTTCTCTATTCTGTTCCATTGGTCGATGTGTCTGTTTTTGTGCCAGTACCATGCTGTCTTTGTGATCACAGCTTTGTAGTACAGCTCGAAATCCGGCATTGTGATGCCCCCAGCTTTGTTTTTCCTTTTCAACAATTCCTTGGAGATTCTGGGCCTTTTCTGTTTCCATACAAATTTAAGGTATTTGTTCCAGTTCTTTGAAAAATGTCCTCGGTATTTTGATCGGGATAGCATTGAAAGTGTAGATTGCTCTGGGTACATTTTTGTCTTTTAATAGAGACATATCTTAGAATCAATACTACAAAGATATATTTATTAGCAGATGTTATAAAGATACACAACCAAAGAATTCAGTGCCATCACGATTAAACCATTAATTATACCAGCTTTATTAGAACTGTTCATGCCACCCAATAAAGTTAATTGCTTAACCCATAAACTTGATTTTCTTCCTAATATGTTAACCAACAATAGCTGTAAAATTGCAAGGCTCAGAACTATTTTTACATGGGTATGTAAACTAATCTAATTCTCCATCTAAATTGTTGGCAATATGACCTAAAGACAATCACTGAGTAAGAAGAATTCCAATTAAATGACTAACTTCCTGGGGTAAATATGAAAATAAATTCAGAGAACCATGCCTTATAACTGGAGAACATAAAATGCTAACAGGCTAAGCATATTAGGGGCGCCTGGGTGGCACAGCGGTTAAGCGTCTGCCTTTGGCTCAGGGCGTGATCCCGGCGTTATGGGATCGAGCCCCACATCAGGCTCTTCCGCTGTGAGCCTGCTTCTTCCTCTCCCACTCCCCCTGCTTGTGTTCCCTCTCTCGCTGGCTGTCTCTATCTCTGTCAAATAAATAAATAAAATCTTTAAAAAAAAAAAAACAGGCTAAGCATATTAGACAATAAATGAAGATTTTGATTCTAGTTACTTATTAGCTATGAAAAATCATAGGCAAATTCATTTAATTTTTCTGTTTTAGTTTCCTATGTATAAAATGAGAGTAATAATCTTTGTCTTATATATCTCACAGGAAATGGAAATCATATCTTAAAAAGAACCTCATAACCAGAATGCTTTGCAAAAGGAAGCCAGTGAATCCTATCTCTTGACTAGATTTGGAGAAAGAAAAGCAAAGCTCTCTTTTGCATGGTCTCACCTGAAGGCAAGGTGTTTGATCAGGTAACCATTAATAATCCACAACCTTGCTACACGTTCTATTATAAATGAGAGGATAATTAGCTACATTTTGTTTTTTAATTTTTCATTTTAATTCCAGTAAGTTAACATACAGTGTTATATTAGTTTCAGGTATACAACAGAGTAATTCAACAGTTCCATACATCACCCTGGGCTCATCACGACAAGTGCACTCCTGAATTCCCATCACTATTTCACCCATCCCCCCTTAACCATCAGATTGTTTTCTATAATTAACAGTCTGTTTCTTGCTTTGTTTTATTTTTTCCCCTTTGCTTCTTTTGTATGTAAAATTCCACACATGAGTGAAATCATATGGTATTTGTCTTTCTCTGACAGACTTGTTTCACTTAGCATTATATATACTCTCTAGCTCCATCCATGTTGTTGCAAATGGCAATATTCCATTCCTTTTTATGGCTGAAAAATATTCCATTGTGTGGATATATCTGTATCTATACCTATATATCACATTTTCTTTATCCATTCATCAATCCATGAACACTTATACTGCTTCCATACCTTGGCTATTGTAAATAATGCTGCTATAAACATCGAGGTGCATATAGTCCTCTGAATTAGTGTTTTTGTATTCTTTGGGTAAATACCCAGTAGCGTGATTGCTGGATGATAAAGTTCTATCATTAACTTTTTTGAGGAACTTCCATACTGTTTTCCATAGTGGCTGCACCAGTTTGCATTCCAGTATATGAGTATAAGTGTTCTTTTGTCTCCACATCATTTTTATGCTAGTACCATGCTGTTTTGGTTACTATGGCTTTGAAATATAACTCGAAGTCTGGAATTGTGATGCCTCCAGCTTTGCTTTTCTTTTTCAAGATTGCTTTGGCTTTTCGGGGTCTTTAGTGGTTCCAGACAAATTTTAGGATTGTTTGTTCTAGTGGTGTGAAAAAACACTGTTGCAGATTGTGTTAAATCTGTAGACTGCTTAGGATAATTTTAACAATATTTGTTTTTCCAATCCATGAGCATGGAATGTCTTTCCATTTCTTTGTGTTGTCTTGAATTTCTTTCATCAGTGATTCATAGTGTTCAGAGTACAGGTCTTTCACCTCTTTGGTTAGGTTTATTCTTAGGCGTCTTATTATTTTGGATGCAATTGTAAATGGGACTGTTTTCTTAATTTCCCTGTCACTTCATTATTAGTGTATAGAAATGCAGCAGATTTCTGTATGTTGATTTTGTATCCTGTGACTTTACTAAATTTGTTTATCAGTTCTAGCAAATTTTTGGTGTAGCCTTTAGGATTCTCTCTATATAGTATCATGTCATCTGCAAATAGTGAAACTTTTACTTCTTTCTTGCTGATTTGGATGCCTTTTATTTCTTTTTGTTGTCTGATTGCTGTAGCTAGGACTTACAGTACTATGTTGAATACAAGTGGTTAAGAGTAGACATCCTTGTCTTGCTCCCCATTAAGGATGATGTTAGCTGTGGGTTTTTCATAGGTGGCCTTTATTATGTTGAGGTACATTCCCTCTAAACTTATTTTGTTAAGGGTTTTTATGTGCATTTGATGGAATGTGTATGCTGCTGTTCTAGGAGGGAATGTTCTGAATACATCTGTTAAATCCATCTATTCCAGTGTGTCATTCAAAGACTTTGTTTCCTTGTTGATGTTCTGTTTAGATGATCTGTCCACTGATGTAAGTGTGGCATTAAAGTCCCTTACTATTATTGTATTATTATGGATCAGTTCCTTTGTGTTTGTTATTAACTGTTTTAGGTATTTGGGTGCTCCTATGTTGGGTGCATACATATTTACAACTGTTGTATCTTCATGTTGGATTATCCCCTTTATTATTATATATTGTCCTGCTTTGTCTCTTGTAACAGTTCTCTGTTTTAAAGTCTATTTTGTGGGGCGCCTGGGTGGCTCAGTCGTTAAGTGTCTGCCTTTGGCTCAGGGCGTGATCCCGGCATTCTGGGATCGAGCCCCACATCAGGCTCCTCCACTGGGAGCCTGCTTCTTCCTCTCCCGCTCCCCCTGCTTGTGTTCCCTCTCTCACTGGCTGTCTCTATCTCTGTCAAATAAATAAATAAAATCTTTAAAAAAATAAAGTCTATTTTGTCTGATATAAATATTGCTATTCTGGCTTTCTTTTGACATCCATTTGCATTTTTAAAATATTTTTTTATTATATTGTTAGTCACCATACAGTACATTCCTAGTTTTTGATGTAAAGTTCCATGATTCATTACTTGCGTATAACACACAGCGCACCATGCAATACATGACCTCCTTAATACCCATCACCAGCCTACCCCATTCCCCCACCCCCCTCCCCTCTGAGGCCCACAGTTTGTTTCCCAGAGTCCATAGTCTCTCATGGTTCATTCCCCCTTCTGTTTACCCCCCCTTCTTCTTCCCTTTCTTCTCCTAATTTTTCTCAATCCTCTCACTTTCAATCTGTAGGCGTCCTTAGGTCTAAAATGGGCCTCTTGCAGACAGCGTATAGATAGGACTTTTTCCTTTTATCCATTCCGTTACCCTATGTCTTTTGCTTGCAGCATTTAGTACATTTACATTCAAAGTAATTACTGATAGATACATATTTATTGCCATCTTATTACTTGTTTTGTGGTTGTTTCTGAAGATTTTCTCTGAGCCTTTCTTGTCTTTTTTCATGTTTTGCTTATTTTCTTTAATGATATTTGGATTTCTCTCTCTTTATTCTTTGCATATCTATTAATGATTTTTGATATATAGTTACCATTAGGTTTGTGTATAACCTTTTCTGCATATAGCAGTCTATATTTTTGATGGTCATTTAAGTTTGAACACATTCTTTTCTCCTGTCCCCCACAACTTTGAGGTACATGTTATTGTATTTTATGTTCTTTTTTTGTGAGTTCCTTGACTTTTTTGCAGAAAAGTTCATTTTTACTGCTTTGTGTTTCCTACCTCTGTACTGTCACTTTTGATCTCTCTACTCAAAGAGTCCCTTTTAATACTTCTTGCAGAGCTGGTTTAATGGTCATGAACTCCTTTAGTTTTTGCTTATCTGGAAAACTATCTCTCCTTGTATTCTGAATGATTGCCTAGCTGGGTAGAGTATTCTTGGCTGCAGATTCTTCTCATTCAGCACTTTGAATATATCCTGCTACTCCTTTTCTGGCTTGCAAAGTTTATGTTGAAAAATCTCCTGCTAGCCTTATGGGTTTTCCTAGCCTTATGGGTTTTCCCTTGTAATTTATTTATTTTTTTTAAAGATTTTATTTATTTATTCGACAGAGATAGAGACAGCCAGAGAGAGAGGGAACACAAGCAGGGGTAGTGGGAGAGGAAGAAGCAGGCTCATAGCTGAAGAGCCTGATGTGGGGCTCGATCCCATAACGCCGGGATCACGCCCTGAGCCGAAGGCAGACGCTTAACCGCTGTGCCACCCAGGCGCCCCCTCCCTTGTAATTTAATGACTTCTTTTGTCTTGCTGCTTTTGAAGCTTTTTATCATTATAGTTTGCAAATTTAATTACAGTACAGATGTCTGTGTGTCAGTCTGCTTTTGCTGATTCTGTTGGAGGTTCTCTGTGCCTCCTAGATCTGGATGTCTCTTTCCTTCCCAAGATTAGGGGAATTTTTAGCTCTTAATTTCTTCAAATAAATTTTCTGCCCCCTTTCTCTCTCTTCTTTTTCTGGGACTCCTATAATATTTGATGGAGTTTGATGGAGTCACTGAGTTCCCTCAGTTTATTCTCATTTTGCATAATTCTTTTCTGCCTCTTGTTCAGCTTGATCACTTTCCATTACTTTGTCTTCTAGGTCACTAATTTGTTTCTCTGCCTTTTCCATCCTCCATTCATTCCATAAAGCATGTTTCTCATTTCTTTTTTTATTATTATTTTTCAAAGGTTTTATTTATTTATTTGACAGAGAGAGAGATCACTAGTAGGCACAGCGACAGGCAGAGGGAGAGGGAGAAGCGGGCTCCCTGCAGAGCAGAGAGCCTGATGTGGGTCTCAATCCCAGGACCCCGGGATCATGACCTGAGCCAAAGGCAGATGCTCAACCGACTGAGCCACCCATGCACACTGCATGTTTCTCATTTCATTTATATTGTGCCCTTTATCTCTACTATGTTGTTCCTTATCTCTTTGTTAAGGGTCTCACTCATGTCTTCCACTTTTTTTCTCAAGTCCAGTGAGTATCCTTATGACCACAGCTTATATTCTCTATCAGGCATGTTACTTACATCTGTTTGACTTAGGTCTCTGGCTATGGCCTTGTCCTGTTGTTTCATTTGGGATGAATTTCTCTGTCTCCTCATTTTGTTTGCCTCTCTATGTCTCTTCCTGTGTGTTAAGAAAGTCAGTTGTTTCTTTTGTTCTTAAAAGTAGTGAATTTATGAAGAAGTGGTCCTGGAGTGCCCTGGAGTGCAGTGTCCCCTGTTCAACAGAACTTGGTCCTTCAGTAGAGTATCCTATGTGTGTTTTTATGCCCTCCTGTTTCATTTGATTCAGTTTTCCTTTTAGTGCAGTCATCTGCACTGACTCTCTGCCTGTTGTGGCCAAGCTTGCTCTCTCTGGGCCCCAGCAGGCCAGCTCTGGGGGGGTTCCCACTGGGGAACTTGGGAGCAGAGGGGTAGTGTTAGCAAAATTTGTACTGGGTCACTAGTCCTATGCTGGATCCCCCGAAGCACTGTGGCAGCTGGGGGTTTCAGGCCGGGGTGACCAAGGGCACAAGGCTGGGCATGGTGTGCGATGGTAGCTGAGTGTGTGTGGTTGGGCATGGCCCATGAGGGCTGCTGGGGGTGTGCAACTGAGTGCAGTGTGCAAAGGCATCTGGCTGGGCAGGTGTGTGATGGCACCTGGGGACAACGGAAGGTATCCAGAGAGGTGCACAGGTGGGCGTAGCCTGTGATGGTCAATGAGCTACATTTCGAATGCAAATTTAATGCTCTGCGGTTCCTCAATTCTTTAGAGAAAAAAAAAAAGAGATGTCCTTTTAAAAAACAAGATCCCAAGTTACTATCTTAAGATTTACCTCTCAGACACTGATACTCAACCTCTATTTCCTAGTCAATCACTGAGTAAAGGAAACATAAATTAAAATAAGGAAAATATATTTATATATTTAGCTCTAAGCTGCAATATAACATTACTATCAATTCTCTTTAAATTGTGTATCTAGAAACACTACCACATTTTTAAAATATGGTAAATTTTTATATAAACTAATGTAACTCAAAATTATTAAATCTGTGCACTTACAAATTTAAGTGCTTATAATTAGAATTTAAATTTTTATTTAAAAAGTAAAATTTTTACTTAAAATATTTATTTGGGAGTGTATAAGCACAGATAAAAAATAAAAATAGTGAGGCTAAAGCCAGAAATGAATCAGTCTAAAAGGTAAAACTTGCTTTTTGTTTAAAATAATGTGAATAAAATATACGCCAGGATATATAAACTTTGTTATAAAATATTTCTTTTATTACATGCTTCTGGAAATAAATTAACCAAAACTTTAAAAAAATGTAGCATTTTTCCTCCTTTTCTGCCAATACTTTCCACCTTTAACACATAATTGTGTCAATTAGTACTCTGTTATCATAGGCAAACTAAAAACTACAATACTAAATTTATTAAAAATGAGAATTCAAATTTTTTGAAGTCATAAGATAAATATATTGAAAGGAAAACTACTAGAATTTCAAACAATAAAATAAATCTGCATTTTGACTTTAAAAGGAGGCCAAGATTGTCTTTGGGAGAAAAAAATCTGTATCTGAATAACAGTAAAAGTCATAAAACAGATGATAAGGGCATAGCAAATAAGAATTGGTTAACTCCCGATTTAAACATTGTGAAAAAAATGTTTATTAACTGTGTGGAATCAGAGTTTTACTCATTTACTTCCATACAACTGAGTATCTTTAGTAATGAAAGTCAGATGGAAGCCTTTTACTTTCTAGCTGAATGGCAGGTTGTAAAGAAACATTTAATTCCTTTTTTTTTTTTTGCTTTCAAATTTTTCAGGTTTTTATTTATTTATTTTAATTTTATTTTATTATATTATGTTAATCACCATACAGTACATCCCCAGATTCCGAAACCTCGATACTCAGCGCTGGGATGTTCATTTGTAGAGATCCAGATGTATCTTCCTGCGTCTCAGGCTGATTCCGTGGATATTCCTGCTGGTCTGGTACCTATCCAGCTCAACTCAGGGGACCGGCTGAAAAAGGGGTCCCCTACTCCTCCGCCATCTTAACCTCCCTCTCCCATTTAATTCCTTTTGACTTTCTTGGAAAGAAAAAAAGAAAACCACATCATAAAGGTGGGAGAAAGGGTCATAATATTTTATAACAGGATGTAAAAGATTCCGGTAACAGAAGAAAATGTAAGCAAAACCCAGCAAGATTGTTTTGCCTCCTTCAATCGTGGGGAACACAACCCTATCAATCACTTGTCATACTGGATCACAATAGTAGTGGTCAATTTTATGGCTTAGGTTTCCCCCAACACTGCACACACTAATCTCCCCATAATATGATTTAATTGTTTCAAGCTGAGGGCCAGAAGCTTTCATTTCTTTTCTAAAGTTCTGTGGTTCTTTCATTTTCTGGTCACCAGAATCTGTATGTATGCACCTGCTTGACGTATCCTATCGTGACAGGATGACTTATCTTTAGTGAAATGGGGGAAAAAATCTTTTCTGCACTTAATATAAAAGGTTACTTTTTTATTTGTATTAGAAGCATTAACACGTAAGCACAAAATTAGTACTGAGCCACAAAGCTTGTCAAAGCGGCTTTTTACGTTTTCAGAATTAACTCTGTGCAGTTTTGCTTAGTCTAGGCATAAAACCTATTTAGAATCCCATTCATGCCAGAAGAACAGTTTTGTAAAAGGTAAATATATTTTTCTATTTTATTTATTTTATTTTTTAAAGATTTTATTTATTTATTTGACAGAGAGAGAGAGACAGCCAGAGAGAGAGGGAACACAAGCAGGGGGAGTGGGAGAGGAAGCAGCAGGCTCCCAGGGGAGGAGCCTGATGTGGGGCTCCATCCCATAACGCTGGGATCACGCCCTGAGCTTGAAGGCAGACGCTTAACGACTGAGCCACCCAGGCGCCCCTATTTTTCTATTTTAGAGACTGCATTTATTCATTTTAAAATATTTTACACAAAGTCTGCTAAGTTTGGAATTCAGACCATCCTTTTAGGTTTTTTTTTTTCCTTTCTGGTTAATGTAATTCTTCTTGCCTCTTCCCCCAGTTATCAGAGAAGCATTTTGATAATTCATAATAACCTACACAAATACAACAGTCCCTACTGGACAAAAATTGTCTCATTAAAGAGAAAAACGTATAAAGCTAATGTTATTACCATGTGACTTTTAAAAATCAGACTTTCAGAATTCCTGTTAGTGTTGTTTTCATCACTAAAAACTAAACTAAGAAAAACATCACAATATCATTTATGCCTCATTTAATATATAAGAAATCTTGTCTACTTTAAATAATGCACACTAGAATAAATACCCAATCATTGATATGTGTTACAGAAATGGTCACCTAAAAAGAAAGGATATCTTTAAGAACAGCTCATATTCAGATCATTTAGGTTTTGTAAATGCATACCAAAAGCAGCTTAACATTCTTACTCTAGTTTAAAAAACTGTACTATCTTTTTCAATGATGGGGTTTTTAGTTTTAGAAGGAAAGAAGTGAAGAAGTATGAAGAAATATTCCAAATATTCCTTGAGCATATAAAACTGGCCAGTTTCAAAGATGGATACATTTTGTGCCTGGAAACTCTATTCTCTGACATTTTTCCCCCGGTTATTCATTTTCTAGAATTCTTTGGACTTGTAATTCAAACTCTTAAGAAACAAACCAGTAATAAAACTGAATGTAACTGCCCAGACAATGCACGCAGCAGCACCAGGGAAACACAAAGAACAAGTTTTCCATTGGAGATGTTTTAATTAACATTCTCTTTAATATTCAATTTGTCACCTTTCCACAAACACACTATTATTCAAGGGATTTTTCCACAGCTATTTTTGTCTTTTGGAGAAAATATTTATGAGTAATTCATGTAAGTTTGAACTGCTGTTTCAATTCGCAAATTATTCTAAATGATCAGGATAGGAAGGTAGAACATTCTAGAGAGTGAGGCCAAAACATCAAACCAAAGGGCTCTTTGTATCCTAAAAAGGTAAATGGATACATATTTTCTGTTAACTTAGCCAGGGACTATTTTCCACTTGCTTATTATATGGAATGATTTGACATTATACATCAGGAGAGACAGAAAAGGTCAACAGTTTAAAGGATAGGTTATTGGTGGGAATAGTGAATAAACTGTTACTCAGATAAAGAATGTAAAAGTAGCAAAAGCAGTTAAAAATTGAAAGCTGGTAAGACAAAATTGTAGAAATAAATAAACAGGATGAAACTGGGATATACTGGTGAAAAAAAACTGCACTGGGAAGCTAATAAATACCTGACAATATACTTGAAGTTTTATACATGCTCTTTCATTTAATCCTTACAACAAGAGGTGAGGTACTATTCACATAAGAACTGAAGCTCAAAGAAGTGGCTCCCTCAAGGATACAAAGCCAGTAAGTGACAGACCTTGTATTCCAACCCAGATCTGATTTCAAAGTTTAACTACTCTATACCATCTCTAGCTAGCTCCCATTTTTCAAGGGGTAAAGGAAGCAAATAAAATATAAAATACCCTTCAGAGTTAAATCAAATAGAATTTCTTATAATTTTAGTGATAGCTCTGCTGTCTTTCTCTCCCCACCCACCTCTGAATAAGGCTGGGGAAAAGATTGGAATTAGTCCAAAAGTGAAAAGCAAGCAGCTAGAGGATGTATCATGACAAAAAGGAGCCAATATTAGATGCAATTTATCCCATTGTCAGAGAGTTAAGAATGAGAGAACAAATTAAATAAATTAAGGTTTGAATAGGTAACACAGTGACATGGTTCAAAAATCAAAATAATACTAAATACCAAAATACCAAAAATGGTCTCATCCTTACCCTTGCCTCCATCTATCTCATTCCCCTTCTCCCATTAAGGTAACCACTTTTATTTATTTCCATATTAGCCTTCTAGAATTTTATACAATTATTAATGTGCTTACTTCTCCCCTTTATTACACATACTGTAGACACTGATTTGTACCTTGCTTTTCTCACTAACATTATGACAAAATTTAACAATAAATTGCATAAAAGCCCTTTAGGGAATGGAATGATGTTAAAATATGACCAAATCTATACTGACAAGTAGCATTGTTCTAGTACTAAAACTGAACAGAATAATAATAAATTACAGGCATCAAAATACAAAAAGTTCATTTCTTTTAACCCCAAATCAACATTTCACCTATCTAGCATTCAGCTATTAACCATTTGGAAATTATTGAGTATTTTGTAATATAATGGCTTTTCTCTTTTTTCTATATTTCCTCAAGTAACAAACATGTGTAAGTAACTTTTTACCTTAGTCAAAGCCTTTTTCTTTCCGCCTAGAAGTTAGCATTACTGTTGTAAGCAGATTTTCCAAACATAGTTTCAAATCCTAGGAAGTCTTTGAATACTGAATCTTAAGCGTGAACGTACTACTGAATGTAGAAGAACCAGGGAATAGAAAGGTAATAATTTATTGCAGCAAGTCCAATTTTAGAAATTCAAACTATCTAAAAGGTAGAAAAACGTCTGGCCAAACATTTGATTCTTTTGATGTATAGCAAATCATACCGCAGGACACTTTAAAAATAATAGAGTGATACAAAGTTAAACAATGATAACTTTGTTAACTCTAAAAACATTGGGATTATGGACCTAAATGAAAACAATTATAGATACTAGTGCTGAGAATAAAGGGCAAAACTGGAAAAACTGAACAGATAAGCAAATAATGCCTGGCATTAATGGACAATGAACAAGGTAACTGGTCATAGGCTAGTAGTCATGGTGACAGCTTTCAGTCACTAATGACACAGCTTCCAAGTACCCTGGCCTCTTGTAACCATCATTACTGGGGAGCCAAAGCATTTGTCATAACAAGCTATAAAACAATGCTTTTAGAATTGAAAAGTTCAAAGCAAACTCTCACTTACCTTCCCTGTTAGAACTGAGGGAAATTCAGTATCAAACTTGTTGCTCAAGCCAAACCTTAAAAACAAAGAACAAAATATATTCTACCCAGCATATTTAACTCTTTACTACCCCCTCTTTTTTAAGTAACAAAGCCATGCAATTTTCTTTTGATGTTGTGATTTAAAAATGTGTTCTAAAAATAATTTTATGATATTTACAGAAAACAAATCTTTGACTATTAATCCTGAATTAAAGTAAAAGAAACTTACAGTGCAAATGTTAAAGTAGTATTCTAATTACATTCAAATTAGAGCTGGAATAAGATTTTTGACTGAAATGTTTCTGTTAAAACCCATTTTAGTTGAAAACTATTAGAACTGGCTGATTGGTAGTACACAGGAGTGAATAATACTATTCTTTCTACTTTTGTGTATGTATGAAAATTTTCCTAATAAAAACTAGTATAACCTTTGGAACCATAGTTCAGAAACTTATGATCAGTTAGTATTCAGATACTCAAAGGCTGATCTTTGTGAATGGCTTTCACGTATATGCTCAACTTGTTTTCAGAAAACAGGTCTCAGCCTTGAAAGCTCTGACTCAAGTAAGCTCATTGAAATCAAGAAGTCAAGATGAATTTTATGAGCCTTCATTCACCTACTTGTTGGTTTCAGTAGGGATAACAAAGGTCAGTTCCTGCATCTTAGATGATATATCATAGTGACCACAATTTTATAGTACAGTGTAGTATAGTATAGTGGATGATGGGTTGTAAGCAAAAATGAAAAAAACAGGGATACTTATTGAGAACTCCTGGTGAGGTAGGCAATAATAGTAACAGTTACCAGTAACTATCCACTTACCATGGGTCAGACACTGTGCTAGACAAATATGTTGCTTCTAAAGTTTACAACCCTGCAAGAGTGGTATTGCCGTCCCCCTCTTAAAGACAAGGAAGCGGACACTCAAATTTTTTTTTCAAAAAGTAATTAAATGACTTGCCCCATGTCATATATCTAGTAAGGTGGGGAGGACCAAAATTCAAATGCTGATCCCTAAATTCTTTCTGTCCTGTGTTGAGCTTTTTGAAAACAGAAACTATGGCATATTTATTTTGTTATCTTTTTGCTTAGTAGCATAATGTAATCTAGTAGGTATTTAATAAAAGTTTGTTGAATAATAAGCTACAATACTGTTTGATTCAACTGATTTATGGCCCTTTGGTCTTATGGTCACATTAAAGACATGTTAAGAATCCAATGTCCTATAAAAACTATGTGGGAATCCCATATATTCTCCTTGTATCACTTATGCTCATAGAGCCTTTTCTGGGACAAAAACCCACCTTAAACACAAAAATTCTCTATACTTAGCAGCTAGTAGCAAGGTACACATCTGTGCATATATATACTATGTGTATTTAAAATGTTTTTTAAAACAACAAATTCTATGTTTTAAAATAGCTGAGACAAGTAATTAGCAATTGTAAAAGTACCTTAACTTCATTAAAAAATATTTAATTACTTCTCCAGGTATCAGTATATGTAATGAGAACATAATATTCTCATAATAATATTCCCTTTAAGTCTATACATAGACACAGGATATAACCGAACTGGAAAATAAGATAGTATACTCCTGTACATGAATTTTTATGGCAAATTTCAATGTGCTGTTTGAGAAACTGACACTCCAGTATTAAATATATATTTGTAACTATGTACTAACTCAGCTATCAATAACATGATCAATATATAATAGAGCAAGAAACACCCTTCATTTAAGTTATATGTAGCTAAATAGTGACCTCATCACTAGTCAGAAACATGCAATTTAATTCATTATTCCACAAACAGTAAATTCTTATTGTGTAACACAGAAATAGATACAGGTTTCATTTTTAAAAGGAGGCATTATACATTTTAAAGTAGAGGTCTATTCTCATATCTTGTCTAAACACCTTTTATTTTTTAAAATTTTTTTAAAGATTTTATTTATTTATTTGAGACAGAGATTGAGAAAGAGCAAGGGAAGAGGGTCAGAGGGAGAAGCAGACTCCCCGCTGAGCTGGGAGCCCAATGTGGGACTCGATCCTGGGACTCCAGGATCATGACCTGAGCTGAAGGCAGTTGCTTAACCAATTGAGCCACCCAAGCGCCCCTCTAAACACCTTTTAAGATGCAATGTTAATAACATGTTGCTGATTTAGAGTCTGGGAAGATGGCAGAGTAGGAGGATCCTAAGCCCACCTCATTCCACAGATATACCCATATCTGGGTATATGACAACAGCCATATCAGTGCAACAAACACAGAAAACCACCCAAAGACTGGCACAACAGACCTTCTGGTTAACTGAAGAGAAGAGGCTATATTGAAAAGGGCAGGAAGGGTGGAAACATGGTCAAGAATCAAGCTCCTGCTCTAACCACAAATGTAAGGGACAACACAAGCACTAAGAAGGGAGAGGAGCAGACCCCCACCAAACACCCCCCACACAGGAACTTGCACTTGGAAGACAAGTCCCCATAATATTTGGCTTTGAAATGCAGTGGGGCTTAACTCTGGGGTACTTTAAAAATCAGCAGGCTTATGGGGCACCTAGATGGCTCAGTCTGTTAAGTGTTCAACTCTTGATTTCAGCTTAGGCCATGATCTCAGCATTTTAAGATTGAGTCCCACGTGGGGTTCCATGCTTGGCATGGAACCTGCTTAAGATTCTCCCTCTCCCTCTGCCCCTCCCCCTGCTCTCTCTCACTCTCACTCTAGCTCTAGCTCTCACTATCAACAAAAATAAATTTAAAAAACTCAGCAGGGGGCGCCTGGGTGGCTCAGTTGCTAAGCGTCTGCTCAGGGCCTGATCCCAGGGTCCTGGGATCGAGCCCCACATCGGGCTCTCTGCTCCGCTGGGAGCCTGCTTCTTCCTCTCCCACTCCCCCTGCTTGTGTTCCCTCTCTTGCTGGCTATCTCTCTCTCCGTCAAATAAATAAATAAAATCTTAAAAAAAAAAAACTCAGCAGGCTTAGCTCTGGGAGAGCCAGAGGACAACAGGAAACTGAGCCCTTAAAGAGACAGCATAACAAACAACCCTGCTGAGATAAAGCATTGAACAGAGGTTTGAAAAGCACCTGGATATATAGAAAAGAGATTCATTTACTAATTTCAGAATGTATGCTGGAGGGGCAGGGATCTTTAGGAGACTTCTTCAAGAACAAGAGAACTCGTGGGTGCCATCCTCCACCTCCACCCTATCCCCAGCCTAGATACCAGGACACTTGCAAGAACCAGTGAGAATACTCTCCACCTACCTTGCTAGCACCATACACCCTGCCTCTGTGTTCTCCTGTGGATCTACCCCGTCCATCCTGCCCCACTAGGTACGCATCCGTCCAAAGCAGCTCCTGGCATATTTTATCCTGCAAGCAGCCCTGGCAGGGACCAGCAAAACTCCAAAATGACTGCTGCCTGAGGAGAGGGGAAGATAAACCACACACCAGTTCAACTGTAGCCCCAGAAGCCAAACCTTATAACTGGCAGAAAAGAGAGAGTACCCTGTTGATCAGTACTTCTGCAGCCCCAGCAGATGAACTGGGGGTAGGCATCTGATCTGCTGCTGGCTCCACCCACTGACAAAAACCTCTCAGGGGGTAGCACAGAGAGCTCTATAGTTTAGGGTCACTGCAGCCTCAACACATGGACTGGAATAGGCATTTGGTTTGAATGCAGGCCCCGCCTACCAACAAAAGCCTCCTCAGGGATAACAGATGGAGAGTGCCCTGGAGTTTGGTGTGACCACAACACCAGCAAACAAGCAAAGGGCAGACATCTAGTCTGACTGTTGATACCCCCCAACTATAAGCCCAGGGTAGCTCCAGACTGGCCTCTTAATGGCACAGGGACCAAACCCTGCCCAGTGCACCCACAACAGGCAAAGTGGGCCATTGTGGCCAAGAGGACTGAAGGCAAATGCTGCCCACCCAGCCACAACAGTAGGGCACACACAACCCACACAGGAGACACCCCTGAAGTACCTGGTTCTGGTGAACAGGGGACATTGTGCTACAAGGCACGACAGGACCTCTTCTTCATAAGGCCACTACCTTCAAAATCAGGAGACGTAACTATCTTTCCTAATGCACAGAAACAAACACAGAGAGACAAAATGAGGAGAAAGAGGAATATGTCCCAAATGAAAGAACAGGACAAAACCACAGCAAAACAGCTAAACGAAAGGAGATAAGCAATACAGCTGATAAAGTAATGGCCATAAAAATATTTACTGGACTTGAGTCAAGAGTGAAGGGTCTCAGTGAGATCTTCAACAAAGAGAAAATATAAAAAAGAACCAATCAAAAATGAAAAACTCAATAACTGAAATAAAAATACACTAGAAGGAATCAATAGCAGATTAGAGGCAGGAGAATTTATGGAGAATTTATCATCGACCTAGAAGACAGAACAATGGAAAGCAACCAAGCTGGACAGCAAAAAGAAAAAAAAATTAAAACTGACAATAGATTAAGAAAACTCAGTGACATCATCTAGTATAATAACATTCACATTATAGGGATTCCAAAAGGACAACAGAGAGAAAAGGGGGCAGAAAATTTATTTGAAGAAAGCAGCTGAAAACTTCCTTAATCTAGGGAAGGAAAGAGATATCCAGATCCAGGAGGCAAGAGTCCCCAACAAAATCCACCAAAGGAGGGGCACACCAAGACACACAATAACTAAAATGTCAAAAAGTAGTGATAAAGAAAGAGAGAACTATAAATGAAACAGAAAAAAGTTACATACAAGGGGAATCCCATAAGGCTATCAGCTGATTATTCAGCAGAAACTTTATAGGCCAGAAGAGAGTGGCATGATACATTCAAAGTGCTGGAAGGAGAACATGTGCAACCAAGAATACTTTACCCAGCAAGGATATCATTCAGAATAGAAGGAGAGATAGTTTCCCAAACAAAGCTTAAAGGCGTTCATCAAAACTAAACCAGCCTCACAAGAAACATTAAAGGGAATTCTTTGAATAGAAAAAAAAGGCCATAATCAGGAGTAAGAAAACTATGAATGGAAAAAATTTCACAGGTAAATACCAACATAATAAAAGTAGTTGATTAATCAGTTATAAAACCAGCATGGAGATTAAAGCACAAAAGTACTAAAATCAATATTATCAATAAAAATCAGGAAGGGTTTTACAAAATCAAAGGATGTAAAGGATGACATCATATAGATACAATGTGAGGGGAGGAGTAAAACTTTAGTGCTTTTAAAATGGCTTCAAACTTAAGCAAACATCAACTTAATATAGATTGCTATGTGCATATTATGTATGAACCTAACAGCAACCACAAATCAAACATCTGTAATAGATACACAAAAAATAAAGAGAAAAGAACCCAAACACATCACTAAAGAAAGCCACCAAACCACAAGAGAAGAGAGCAGGACAGGAAAGGAACAGAGAAGGGGCACTTGGGTGGCTCAGCTGGTTAAGCGACTGCCTTTGGCTCAGGTCATGATCCCAGAGTCCTGGGATTGAGCCCCATGTCGAGCTCCCTGCTCAGGGGGGAGCCTGCTGCTCCCTCTCCCTCTGTGCCTCCCCCCATTCGTGTGCTCTCTCTCTCGCTCTGCTCTCTCAAATAAATAAATAAAATCTTTAAAAAAATAGAGTCTAAAAAAAATGGAAGCAATCATTGAAACCAGGGGTTGGTTCTTTGAAAAGATTTTAAAAATTGACAAATCTTTAACCATACTCATAGAAAAAGGAAGACAGAGGGCACAATTAAATAAAATTAGAAATAAAGGGGAGAAATAACAACTGACACCACAGAAATACAAAGGATTATAAGAAAATATTATGAAAAATTATTTGCCAACAAATTGGACAAGCTAGAAGAAATGGATATATTCCTAGAAACACATAACCTTCTAAAACTGAAGCAGAAAGAAACAGAAAATTTGACAAACCAATTACCAGCAATGGATTTGATTCAGTAATCAAAAAAACCCCAACACACAAAAGTCTGGAACCAGATGGATTCACAAGTGAATTCTACCAAAAATTTAAAGAAAAATTAATACCTATTCTTTGCAAAGTATTACAAAAGATAGAAAAGGAAGGAAAGTTTCCAAATTTATTTTACAAGGAAGCATTACCCTGATACCAAAACCAGACAAAGACACTACAAAAAAAGAGAAAACTACAGGCCAATATCTTTGATGAACACAGATGCAAAAATCCTTGATAAAATAATAGCAAACTGAATCCAACAATACCTTAAAAAAAATCATTCCCCACAATCAATTGGGATTTATTCCAAGGATGTTTAAATGTGGTTCAATGTTTGCAAATCAATCAATGTGCTATATCACATCAGCAAGAGAAAGGATAAAAACTATGTGATTATCTCAATAAATGCAGAAAAAGCATTTGATAAAGTACAACATTCCCTCATGATAAAAAGTCTCAACAAAGTAGGTTCAGAGGGAACACACCTCAACACCATAAAGGCCATGTATGGAAAAACTCACAGCAAACATCATACTCAATGGTGAAAAGCTCTCAGTGTTTCCTGATCTGAACAAGACAGAGATGTCCACTCTCATCACCTTTATTCAATATAGTACTAGATGTTCTAGCCACAGAAATCAGACAAGAAATAAAAGGCATCCAAATCGGTAAGCAAGACTCAAAACTTACCCTATTTGCCGATGGTATGTTACTGTATATAGAAAACCCTAAAGACTTCACCAAAACCTACTATAACTACTTAATGAATTCAATAAAGTCACAGGATACAAAATTAATATACAGAAATCTTTTGCATGTATATACTAATAATGAAAGTAACAGAAGAAGAAATTAAGAAAATAATCCCATTTACTGTACACCAAAAAGAATAAAACAGCTAGGAATAAACTGAACCCAGGAGGTGAATGACCCATACTCAGAAAACTGATACACTGTTGAAAGAAATTTGATGACATAAACATACGGAAATGTATTTCATGATCATAGCTTGGAAGAACCAATATGGCTAGAATATCCATACTACCCAAAGCAATCTACAGATTTAATGCAATCCTTATCAAAATACCAATAACAATTTTCACAGAACTAGAACAAATAATTTTAAGATTTGTATGGAACCACAAAAGACCCTGAATAGCCACAGCAATCTTGAAAAAGAACAAAACTGGAGTCATCACAATCCCAGATTTCAAGATATACTACAAAGCTGTAGTAATCAAAATGGTATGGTACTGGCACAAAAATAGACACACAGATCAATGGTAAAGAATAAGAGTCCAGAAATAAACCCATGATTTTATGGTCAATTAATATCCAACAAAAGAGGCAAAAATAAGCAATGGGAAAAAGACTCTTTGACAAATGGCGCTGGGAAAACTGGAGAGCTACATGCAAAAGAATGAAACTGGACCACTTTCTTACACCAGATCAAAAATAAACCCAAAAAGACCTAAATGTGAGACCCAATACCATAAAATTCCTGGGAGAAAACACTGGCAGTAATTTCTTTGACATTGGTCATAGAAACATTTTTCTAGATATGTCTCTTCTGGTAATGGTAACAAAAGTAAAATTAAACTATTGGGATTACACCAAAATAAAAAGCTTTTGCACAGTGAAGAAAACCATCAACAAAACCAAAAGGCAACCTACTGAATGGGAGAATATATTTGCAAATGATATATCCAATGAAGGGTTAATATCTAAAATGTGTAAAGAACTTATACAATTCAATATCAGGAAAACAAATCTGATTAAAAATGGGCAGAGGACCTGAACAGACATTTTTCCCACGAAGACATTTAGATGGTCAACAGACACATGAAAAGATGGTCAACATCATTAATATTCAGGGAAGTGCAAATTAAAACTACAATGAAATATTACTTTACCCTTGTCAGAATGACTAAAATCAATGTCACAAGAAATAACAAGTGTTGGTGAGGCTGTGGAGAAAAAGGAACCCTCATACACTGTTGGTGGGAATGCAAACTGGTGCAGCCATTGTGGAAAACAGTGTGGAGGTTCCTCACAAAATTAAAAATAGAATTACCATATGATCCAGTATTTCTACTACTGTGTATTTAACCAAAGAAAACAAAAACACTAATTTGAAAAGATACATACACCCTATGTTTATTGTAGAATTAAATAAGAACCAAGATACGGAAGCAACCCAAGTATCCAGCCATAGGTGAATGGCTAAGAAAATCTCTCTCTCTCTCTCTCTCAAACACACACACACACACACACACACACACACTGGAATATTACTCAGCCGTAAGAAAGAATGAAACCTTGTCATTTGGAACAACATGGATGGACCCAGAGGATATAATGCTAAGTGAAATAAGTCAGCCAGAGGAAGACAACATGATTTCACTCATATGTGGAATTTAAGAAACATCACAAATGAACAAAGAACAAAAGAGACAAACCAAAAATAGACTGCTAAATGCAGAGAATAAACTGGTGGTTGCCAGAAAGGAGGTGGGCGGGGGGGGGTGCGTAAAATGAACAAAGGGGATTAAGAGTACACTTAATCTTGATGAATACTGAGAATGTACAGAATTGTTGAACACTGTATTACACACCCAAAACTAATATAACATTGTATGGTAATTATATGCCAATTAAAAAACCATGTTCCTACCCCCATTACAGATTGCTGCCCTCAGAGATTTTCCAAGCTGCCATTCTCTTATTAGGTATCAAGTATGTAGAGGATATAGACAGATGTATCCCTCAAAATATATGGAATATTTTTATTATTTTAAAAATTCTGAGCTTTGCTATTCTCTTTGCATCTGGGAACAAGTGAACTTCCCTGTTTCCGCTTCCTTAATATTCCCTCCTTTTTTTAACTGTTTAGAATTTCCCTTATGATGCTGTCACTTTACTGAAAATAATCTCTTACTGAGTTAATTTATTCAGAAAGACAAGTTCATCATGTCTTATTTATTGCCAATTTTATGTTCTCTTCCTAGAACTTTTCCCCTTTGTAGCTTTGTCACACTATTGATCACTCCCTAACACTCTCCCATCCTTTCACTCTCCTCTAACATTCTTGTCTTTTCCAAAAATTTAGCTTTTAGTCATCTGCTTGTCTTTCTAAGTGAACTTTATTTATTTTTTTAAAGATTTTTTAAAATTTATTTATTTGACAGAGATAGAGACAGCCAGCGAGAGAGGGAACACAAGCAGGGGGAGTGGGAGAGGAAGAAGCAGCCTCATAGCAGAGGAGCCTGATGTGGGGCTCCATCCCATAACGCCGGGATTACGCCCTGAGCCGAAGGCAGACGCTTAACCGCTGTGCCACTCAGGCACCCCTCTAAGTGAACTTTAACAGTCCATCTATGCTTAGTAGCTTTGATATCACTTCTATGCTGATGACCATCAAATCTGTATCTCTAGTTCTGCATTTTCCAACATTCTTTGGTCTGTAATTGCATATTAAAAACTTCTATTTAGATATCTTGCTAAAAGCAATACCACCTCAAGTAAAACATGTCTAAAATTAAATGCTATCTTTTTATTGGAAACTAGCCCCCCTTTAGAATTTGTCATCTCTATCGATGACACACTGACTCTCTTTAACTTAGACCTTGGTATTGGTTTTGCACCTTCCTTCTCCTATTTTTTGCAGCTTGCTTGCTCTAAGGTGGCTCCAAATCCTGTTATTTGTTCCTTTGAAATCATTCTCATAATGATTCCTTCCCTTCCACTGCAACTGCCATATTGGCTGTTGTCTTTGCTCAGGTGGCTCCTCTTGCTTCTCCTTCCTAGTTTAAATCCTATGGAATCTTCAAGGCTCAAGTCAAGTCTCAACCCCCGCTATAATGCCTTGAATGTTCAAGCTTTTATGGATTTCCCCTTTCTCTGAATGCTCACAGCTGCTTCTAATCTGTACTATATACAATTCAATAGCTAATTAAATATTTCCCATTATTTTTTGTTGCTCTATAGCAACATCTTAAAAGCAATTTTCCCGTTAGTTTTGTAAAACAAGGCTTGTACTTTGGTTTTTTCCTGTCTTGTTTTATTTGTTTTTTGTTTTTTTTGTTTTTTTGGAATTCACAGGTCTTACCATGTTGCCTACAATCCTGAAGCAGCTAGCTTGATACAACAGGGGACTGGCTTTTCAAAGACCTGGTTACAGTGGCAGGTAGGTACTAGCATCACCTTGAAGGGTACTGACAAGGTTCACCAGAAGACTGCCTATATTCTGAATCAGCATCCAGTATATGGTGTTCATTCTCCGATAGGCAGGATGCATGAGTCTGGGGGTCCAGGAATCAACAGGTAGAAACAGACACCAATTCTCCGATAGGCAGGATGCATGAGTCTGGGGGTCCAGGAATCAACAGGTAGAAACAGACACCATACCACTATTACCCCTAGTGACCTACTTGCAAAAATCTTGTTTCCTGTTCTCATGGGTTTACGCTCCACTGTCCTAGAGGACCTAGTTCCGAAGGGAGAAATGCAACAATGCACCAGCAGACATGATTCTGTTGAAGTGGGAATTAAGATGGCCACTTAGCCACTTTGGGCTCCTTGTGCTCTGAATCCATATGCAATTTCCTGTATTCTTCATAGTGCTTACTCCAGTGCTCAAGTTCTCAATATATACTTGCTATATTCACATTACTAATATTCTTCTTTAATATAAAAAGGGACTGTCTTTTCTAAAATATAAAAAGTATATTAGAAATGGTAAGGAAAGAGTCATTTTACTTTTTAAAATACTCCTTTAAAGCCTATACGTATATATATCTATTTAAAAAGGTATAAATATAGGCAAACTAGGCTTGATACACTCTCAAAATTTTGGCTAAAAGACAGTAGCAATCCTATTCTTGCCTACCAGGGATTTCTTTTATCTTTCTTCATTAGAGACTCAGCACTTAAAAAGAATACTTAACTCAAATAACCTTAGGCACAACATTTCACTTGTTAGCTACTAGGAAAATGTTGAAATGGCTGCTGCTGAATAAACACCTCAGCTCTGTTTCATGAACTATTAAGAACTGTGTGTCCACAGAGGTTAGACAAGATCATCTACCCATTACTGATTAGCAACAGGCATTAGTCGAGACGTGGGGTTTTTCAGCATTAGACAAATGCGCACTTGGGAACTTCTCACACTGTCCATTTTATCAGCCTCATTAAATATAGAGCCTATTATGTGTTTGAATCTGTCCTAGCTGGTGGTTCCTAATGACTGTATTTTATCTGTTAAGTGTTTAATTTCTTGGATGATTCTTTGGAGTAAAGGAAACTGAAGCAAAGAAGGATGGGTCCTCTTAGTTGCTCTTCCTTCCTCTCTCCCTCCCCACACCCCTCACTGTTTTTAATCCTTTTGGAGATGGCTACACACCAGCCTTTGAAAGCCCTATACAAATTAAAGTTTATGTGTTCAGGTTTTTAAGAAAACAGATCAAACAAGTAAAATTCTGCCAACAAGAAACATGATTTCACTAGAGAACTTGTACTTCTAGTAACAATTCTGAAGTGTATACATTGAACTTTATTTACTATACCATGAAAAAGAAAAGCCTATGCCATAAAATTCAAAGATATTTTCAAAAACATTATAGTTAAGTCTCTTTAATATTTTATATGAGAATAATCATGTCTTGCCACACTGTAAAATGGCAAGTTACCATAGCTTCAGTATTCTAAAATGTTGTTAAATATTTACCTTATACAAACACATATTAACAATACATCACTGTAATTCCTCAAAGACAACTGTTTATAGACAAGGCCTTCCATTAACTGACTTGAGAAGTATCAATAATTGCTGTCTCGGTTTTTGGAGAAATGCAGTGTTTGGCAAATTTGGCCATCTTTTTCAATTCTATATGGAATAACTTTAGCTCTTATAGAATAATTTTAATGAGACAAGTTTTATAAGAATTGGTAACCTATCACCTTTACTAACTTCTATACAGATCTACTATCAAGGGTAAATATCTATATGTTGGTGTTTAAAAAGATTTTATATATTTATTTGAGAAAGAGAGAGTGTCTGCATGAGCCGGGGTGGGGGTGAAGGTGCGAGGGAGAAGAGGTAGAAGCAGAGTCCCTGCTGAGCAGGGAGCCAGATGCGGGACTTGATCCCAGGACCCCAAGATCATGACCTTAGTTGAAGGCAGATGCTTAACTGACTGAGCCACCCAGGTGCCCCTGTATGTTTTAAGTACTATGAAGAGTGTGATAATGCCTATAAATAAAAGATCTCATGAGATTATAATCATCCTTGTATTTCAATATGTTGGATCCAAAAACTTAGCCTAGAAATATCAAGAAGAAAAGTGGTAAATACTCAGTTATATCACTCAGATGTGTAGTATTTCTGAAACACTTAATATTTCCAAGAGGCATTTCATTATGTCTGTTTCTATAAACTCAAACCTGTAAATTTTGCCACATATATTTTTTTAAGGAAAAAAATCCCCAAATATCCATTCATCCTCACCATCTTAGAATTGGAATTAAAATTAGTATGGTTAGCTTATTCTACTTCTTAAAAAATATAATTAATTCCATGTTAAAAGATTACTATCTTTTTAAAGTAACTAAAAAGCCAATATGTTAAGATGATACAGATAGGGGTATTCTGATGCCTTAACAAAGATTTCAGAGGTAAGGCCATGTCATAACCCCCATCACTGGGACTGGTGATATTACTGTACCCATATAGATCTTGGATCAGAATCAGAAGTACTCTCCACAGCATGATTCAAGTAACTAGTATTTGCTGAGTGCCTAAAATATAGCATGCATTATGGTAGGAATATTGAGTGTTACTAAAGTGGACCAATATTCCTTCAACTCACTTTTATTGATTGTGTACTTCAAGGTGAGCACTGTGCTAGGCCATGAGGATTCAGAGGGAACTAAACATTGTTACTGCTATTGCAACTTACAATTTAGTGGGGGCAGAGAAGACTTGCAGGGGGTGGTGACATATGGAGAGCTGGGGTAAGGACAGTGGATACTGGAATTCTAGATGGAGGTCCCAGCTTGAGCAGAGCCAAAGAGATAAGAAACAGCAAGCTATGAACAGGAAAATATAAGCCACAAGGGGAAATGTCAGCAGATTAGGCTGACAGATAGGCCGCGTCCAGTTCTATATGCCATGTTATGGAGTTTAGAGTCTATCCTGTGGGTAAAGGGAAAATCAGAGAATAGTCTTATGCAGTAAAGTGGCATCTCAATCTAGCAGCAGGCTGGGGAATGGATGTGAAGGTGACAAGGACGAAGGCAAGTTGATTGGTTAGGGTGGTGAAAGGGGCCCAAATCAGGGAAGTGCTAGTAGGGAGGAAAAGAGGGCATTTTTAGGTCATATATTAATAATATTTGCTGATAAGCGTAAGTGAGAAAGAGGAACCAAGGATCAATAACAAGATAGGTGAAGGTATATTTAACTGAGATGGAAGACACAGAAATAGGAGGGATTTTTTTGAGGGGTTGGGATGGAGGTGTAAGAGGGTGAGAGGGGATAAATTCTGTTTTGAATATGTTGAACTTAGGACGACGGTGGGCTGTCAGGTGAGGAAGCCCAGGTGAAAGTCTGAGCAAAGTGCTGTACAGAGATAAATATTTGGGAGATGTCAGATAATTGAAACCATGAGAATCAAGATGAGATCATCTAGGCAGAATAGGGAATGAGAAGAGTAGCAGGTTGAGAAAAAAACCTCAGAGACCACTGGCATTCAAGGGTCAAGAGAGTAAGAGAAGCCCACAAATGAGAGAGTTTAAGAATCACCAGAAAAATACAGGGAGACCCAGGAGAGTGAAGTGGCCAAGGAATTCCTAGGTTTGTTTGACTGGCAAAATGTTTTTACAAAATCAGAATTTGAATACCTTTAGGCAAAACATATACCACCTTCCAGTTCAACTAAGACCCCATCATTACTTATGGTGCACCATTTTCTGTGTCCTCTATTACCTCTGAAGGCTTGTGTGTTTGTGACCCCTAGAATAGAAGCCTCCAAAAAAGAGGGAGTCATCATAAGTGTCATATACTACAGAGAGAACCAGAAAGACAGGGAATGAAGAATGCCCACTAATGTAGGAACAAGAGGGTCATGGTGATCTTAACAAGGCTAGTTCTCCCCCGCCCCTTATGCTGTGGTCATGACGGCAGAATCCAGGTTACAGAGGGGTGAAAAGGAAATAGATATGGTGAATGTAGCTACTCTTAAGAAATCTGGAGAAGGAAGGAAGAAAGACAAAACAGTAGCTAAAGGGGAACATAGGTCTAGGAAAGCTTTGTTTTATTTTGTTTTTAAAGAAAGAAACTCTGAATCTGTTTATAGGCTGATGCAGAGAGAGGTAATATTAGAGAGATAGGGCTGCCTGATGGAGCAAGATTTGGGAGGAAGCTGGAAGAGAAGGGTACAGAAGGCACAAGTGAAGCAGTGAGCTTTGGACAAGCGAAGGAACTCCTTGACGCCTGAGGCTGGAAGAATAGAGCGTAAGAATTCAGATGTAATTAAGATCTAGTGCAGGTTTTTCAGCAGGAAAGCGACGTGATTAAACTGTGTTTTAAGAAAATTAGTTTGGCACAGTGTGCAGAACATATTGGAGTGGAGAGAGGTGGCAGACTGTGGCAATAATTCAAGCAGGAGTTGATGGCAACCTAAACTAGAGTGGTGCCAGTAGAAATGGAGAAAACGAAAAATCTAATAGATATTTCAAAAGGTATGATGACATAATTTGGGACAGAATAGCACCAGACACGTCAAGGAAAAGGAAAAGTTAAAATGACTCAAGGATGTGAAACACTACCCCAGAAGTTTAGAGTAGTGGTATCGGCATCAGAAATGGGGCAACTGGAATGCATAGCCAATGTGGAGAGGGAAAATGATAGCTTAAGATATACTGAGTTTGAAGCCATGGTTCTCAAATTAAAACTTTGTAAAGAAACAAAGTCCTCTATAGAATAGACAACTGCACAGAGAATGGAAAAAATAAGAGGTCGGAGAGAATAAGAAATATTTCATTCAGATAGGACAACTCTAACACTCACATGCTAGAAAAAAAATTAACAGAAGCTGATTATTTTCGATGCTTCAGAATTAGATTAACTGTTTCATAAGGATCATACTTTACCTGATACAGGGGAAAGTTTCACTACCATAGAAAGGCCAGTTTCTCAGATTCAGTAAAACTTTCTCCTAGTAGGAGAAACATTTAATTTTTTTTTCAGATCTCAGACATTTAACATTAAATGTGCTTTTCAGTTGAGAGAATGTATACAATACAACTAAATAATTTTCCAAACTATATACATTGGTTAGTGGTTCAAGTACTGGTTTGCTGCTTTTCAGGTTTTGGCTTCAATTAATACGAACAGTTAACTTCCAGCAAGCACCTCTACTTCACACTCCTAATTCCAGAATTTTTAAGCTGGGAGGGACATCATACCAATCACAAGGCCCGGGATATAGCAAGTGTCAGTGCTTCGCTTTTAATAGAAAATAGGTTGATAAGTACTTCACCATGATTGCGTGAAGAGTACAATGGAAACCCAAGTAAGATTTTGGTAACTTAAATTCTGTTTCCTTACTCCTCCTCTGTTTTCTGAATGTTAGAAAATAAGGAGGGGGAAGAATGTTGGGAATATAAAATTATAGGCTGGAATAAAAACTCTTTTTTCTGTTCAGTCATGTGAAGTAGTCTGCATGATAATAACGTTTGGTGCCAGAATCATAATTAGTTTGAGTAATAAATTGTCTCCCTAGTGATGAAAGGAATAAAAGTAAAACAGCACAGTAGGCTGGCATCTGATCATTGTAGGCTATCTGCAAAATTCTTGGACCAAGAGAAATTGTGTTAAAATAATTGCCTAACCAAAAAGCAGGTCTAAAAATCTTCGAAGCCAAACTCTTCCACAATTTCAAAATTTCATGCAAAGATCATAAAAGTATGTTACAATAAAAATATTTAACATGTTAAAATTAAATGTTAACATGATGGGGGGAGGTGTGGCATATTATGATATACGATTTCTGATAATATGAACTAAACTGAAAAGCGAACAGACTAGGTGAGCCATTATCAAAATTAGAGGCAGTGATAGTAAAATGCAGGAAAAGACAGCATAGTTAAGAAGATGAACACGACACACACTCAAACTTCCAAGCATTTATAACCCAAGCACATAAAAAAGAAAAAGCACTCTTCAAAGCCCGGAGAGCCATTAAAATTTTCTTTTGCTTTGCAACTACTATGCTATGAGGTCCCTCCTCCTTTTATTTCCTCAAATATGATCCAAGATTTCCATTTTTAAAAAAGTCACTCTGCATAACTTTTCAGAAAAATCAACCTCAGCTCCTGGGAGAATAATTTCCCTAAGTTTTTCTTGTCTGCATATTTAATATTTGGGCATACAAAATCTCCTATAGGTATCAACTTATCTGAGAGCTGAAAGGCTTTGGAAACCATCTATTCCACACCCCTCATTTTTACAGATGGAGAAATAAAGGCCCAGCAATAGGAAGTAACCTGAGCAAGGTCACAGGGCCAGTAAGAAGCAAAGCTGCGACTAACTTCAAAGAGCCCCCACTCTCAATCTATTGCTCTTTTACTTTTCACAACTGCCTCTTAATCTGAACTTCTAATTGTCAGATATTTAATGAATGTCAGAATGAGGAGTTATCAAGACATGGAAAGGATTATTATATTCATTCATATAAGGATTAGATAGGCAGAATAGATGAATGAATATGTGGGCGGGTGGATATTCTATAATATTATTCACAAAACATATCATGTTTCTGTTTTGAAGAATCCAAGCCTAGGTCTTGTCACCTGTCACAGCAGTAACCGTGTTCCACTACACACCAATCTTAGCAGCAAAGAAGCCTCGGGTACATCCTGCAGTTTAAAGACTATTTACTTGCCAGCATACACAAAAACAAGGAGATTCACCTCATCTCCAATCCCTCTGGCTCGAAAACCTCTAACCTCTCTGTCCTATACTCACTCTTTACCTGATGTTGGTGCATCACATTTGCATTCTCCTCACTTCCTTTTCACCTATCTCCCTCGGTTTAGACCAGGTGTCCTTTTCTAACTGTATGCCTCAGTCAGCCCTCCCCCACCCCACAGGCCCCTCGACCACCTTCTCATTCCTCTGTCGACAAATCTCAGCGTTTTCAAACCCCATGGCCCCCTCTTGCTTACACAGTGATGTGGCCAGCGCCCCGCACCAATACAGGATCGGGGGCATATCTTCGCAGATGCTCCTCACTCACTACCCGAGGCGGGGGCGGCGTCTCCTCCTCCTCCTCTTCTTCCTCGTCCTCCTCTTCTTCCTCGTCCTCCTCATCTTCCTCGTCGTCGTCGGGCCCCGATACCGACGACGACGACGACGGCGACGACGACGACGTTGCCGCTTCTTCTTCCTCCTCCTCCAGTTCCGAGATGGTGTCGAACTCCGCCATGTTGGGCAGCAGGATGCTCATCACGTGACCTCTCGATCGCCGCCACCCTCGCGGAGAAGAGTTTGAACCTGCCGAGGTGCTGGAAGAGGAGGGGGAACAAAATGAAGAGAAAGGACAGGGGTAGGGACAGGATTTGAAGAGATGCGCCTGCGTGTTGGGGCAGACGGTGGTGGGGGGGGTTGGAGGCGGGGGCACGAGGGAGAGAGGAACAAAATCAGTCTACGCTTGCGCGGCTCTGAAGGAAGAGGGGCGTTAGAGGTGAACTCCAGGGAATTATCGAGGCCCGGTCGGCGGGTTCTGTGCTTAATACTGCTCTTTGGGCTTGTGCTGCTTGGGGCTGGGGGACGCATCTTCCGGCTTTATTTCCCATTAATTGGTAGTGGGTATTATTTACCACACACCCCCACCCAGTGCGGGGAATGCATATTCTGTAACGTGAGGTTAGAATTCGCCCCAGATATCTCAAGGTATATACCAATCCCTTACGTTTGTTTGTTCAGCATTACAGCTTAAAAGACTTTTGCATCAGAATTTTGCCACCCTGGGAGGCATTTTTATTAACATTTTACTGAAGAGGAAACTTTCTATTACTACTTCTACTCCTACTGTAATACTTAATAGAAGACCCAGTAGGTGCCTGGGACTGTGATAAGCACTCCTTGTGCATATCTCATTTAATACTTCACAACTGCATGGGATATATACCAGAATGATCTCGCTTTACAGGTAGGAGACCTAGGTGCACGGAGGATAAGTAACGTGCCCAAGGTCATGGAGTTATTAAATGGCAGACCTGGTTTTAAATTGGGAATCTCTTCTAATTTCAAAAGCCCAGTACTCTTTTTTTTTAAAGATTTTATTTATTTATTCCACAGAGATAGAGACAGCCAGTGAGAGAGGGAACACAAGCAGGGGGAGTGGGAGAGGAAGAAGCAGGCTCATAGTGGAAGAGCCTGACGTGGGGCTCGATCCCATAACGCCGGGATCACGCCCTGAACCGAAGGCAGACGCTTAACTGCTGTGCCACCCAGGCGCCCCGAAAAGCCCAGTACTCTTAACCAAAGGGCTACGCTGCCTGAAGTTGTTTTGGAAAGGGTTTGTACAGTGGTGTCTTTTGGGCTGTTTCTTGAAAGATGCTTGAAATTCGGAGTTCTGTCTGTGTGTTTTTTTGTTTGTTTTTGTTTTTGTTTTACAGGGGAGAAGGGCATGGAGGGGGTGGAGGGAGCATTCCAACCTAAGGAAACATTAATTAATGACATCCATCTTCCAGACACTGAGCTAGTCTCTTTCATGTATAGTATCTCGGTTTACCCTTAAGCAATCCTATGAAGTAAGCATCATCATAACTATTTTATAGCTGAGAAAACTGAGTCTCAGAAAGTTTAAGTAATTTATTAAGGTCTGTGGTAATGTTTTGTCCAGAATTTTCCATTTCAAATATTTTTCCTATCTTCTCCACACCCACTAAAATGTTGTAAAGGTCACATATTTTGAGTTTCCAACCCATGTGTCAAACTATTTAATACTTAGCAGCAGCACAGAAATCCTTGTCATAATTCAGGGATCATTAAGATAGTAAAGTCACATAGCTGCTAATTAATAAAACAAATACTGTAATCCAGGTATTTTAATATCAGCTTCACTCCTCTTTATGCTAGACTACAGCTCCATCCCAATTCGATGATAAGACTGAGGAAACAGACAAAACTGCACTTTATTTTTTTTTGAAGATTTATTCATTTATTTGAGTGAGAAAGAGAGAGTAGGGGGAGGGGCAGAGGGAGAGAATCTTCAAGCCAACTTCAAGTTAAGTGTGAAGCCAGACATGGGACGCGATCCCACAACCCATGAGATCATGACCTGAGCCAAAACCAAAAGTCAATTCCTTAACCGACTGAGCCACCCAGACACCCCATAACTGTACTTTAATTTGAGTGCTAAGCTACCACTACAGCAATATAAACAAAGCATTTAGGATGCATGACAGAGGAAGAAATTTGTTTTGTAAGTGGCACTGTTCAAACCGTTATCATTATCAATAAGTTTGTGTTATTAAGGTGAGAAAAATGGTTTGTACTCAATACCTTATTTATTTAGAAACTTTAAATATATGTTACAACACTATCAATAGCAACAAAATTTAGTTTTTATAGTATAGAGAACTTTATCTACTAGTCTAAAAATATTTTACAAGAGGCTTCTGATAAGACAGATACTGTATGGTAACTAACATAATATAATAAAAAAATTAAAAAGAAAGATACAATATATCTGCTTTTCTTGGATATTAATAAAAACGTGTCGTATGTCATTTATGGGAGTGAAATACTTTAGACTTAAGATCAAATCAATATTTCACACCAGTTCTTCCCTTTCAAAAAGCAAAAAAGTCATAGGCAACACTAAAAATTTTCCAAACATGTTTTATTATCCATAAAATCCACTAAATCACTCTCTAGAGGGAAGTATTTTGCTGATCACGACTTAAAACGTAATTTCTCCTTTTTCACCAGTCAGGATTAGGCTAGGAAGGGATATTTGAAGGAGAGAAAGGGAAAGGAGTATAAAGGGTGGACTCTGTGATAAGTGCAAGTGAGATACTGGAACTATGGTAAAAGTGAAGAAATGATGGTTATGAGGGATGGGAGAGGAGGAGAGGGAGGGGGAAATTATACTGCCAAAATGGAGAGTGATCTCTGATATTTAGTCAGATGTCAAAAGAACGAAGCAATGCTATTGCTTGGAGAAACTCTCAAGTATAATCTGCTTTCTTGCATATACTGTGCTGAAAACTCATGTATAATTCCAAAAATAATTTGTTTTGCTGAACCACAGGAGAATTTGGAATTGGGCAATCCGAGAAAAACACATCTTGTCAGTAAACACAAGGAGTGACATGATTTTTAAATGATAGTTTAGAGAACACTAAAGCTAGGAGTGGGTAGAGAAGAAAGCAGGCCATATAACTTTCTGTCTGATGAGCTAAGCAAGTCCTGGGGGTAATTACCCTGTCTGATGAATGGGGACCTGAGGCAAGAGGTCACAGGTTTAACCATCTGAGGGGTTTTCAGTCTTAGAACAGCTGAACATAAATGTAACTTTTAAAAGAGTCCTCCTTCCTTCTTTTCTCTCTCTCTCTAAGTGTACAATTCAGTGATTTTAGTAAATTTACAGAATTGTGCAGCTATCACTATGAACTAATTTTAGAACATTTCTGTCACACCCAAAAGAAATCACTGTCCCAGGAGCGCCTGGGTGGCACAGCAGTTAAGTCTCTGCCTTCAGCTCAGGGCGTGATCCCGGCGTTATGGGATCGAGCCCCACATCAGGCTCTTCTGCTATGAGCCTGCTTCTTCCTCTCCCACTCCCCCTGCTTGTGTTCCCTCTCTCGCTGGCTGTCTCTCTCTCTGTCGAATAAATAAAAATAAAAAAATCTTTAAAAAAAAAAAAGAAATCACTGTCCCATTTTCAGTCATTCCCTATGCTGACCCTTAGCCCCAGGCAATAATTAATCTACTTTCTCTCTCTATAGATTTCTTTTCTGGCCATTTCAAATAAATTGGATCATACAATATGTGGTCTTTTGTATCTAGTTTCTTTTGCTTAGCATAATATTTTTGAGGTTTATCCATGTTGTGTCTTAAGTACTTCATTCCTTTTAATTGATTAATAGTATGCCATTGTAAAGATATGTCACATTTTGTTTATCTATTCACCAATTGATGATATTTGGGTTGCTTCCACATTTTGGATATTATGAAAATGCTGCTATGAAAATTCACATACATGTCCTTATGTGAACATAGGTTTTAATTTCTTAAGGGTAGATATCTATGAGTGAAATTACTGGGTCATATGGTAAGAGTGTTGATTTTAAGATAACTGCCAAACTGTTTTTCAAGGTGGATCAATAAGTTTACATTCCCACTAGCAATGTATGAGAGTTTCATTTTCTCCACATTCTCTACAACATCTGTTATTTTCTTTTTGATTACAGCTATTCTTGTGGGAATGAAATGTATCACATTGTGGGTTTATTTTATATTTCTCTAATGACTAATGATGTTGAGCATCTTTTCATGTGCTTGTTTTTCATTTATATACCTTCTTTGATGAAATATCTGTTCAAATTTTTGCCGCATTTATTAAATTAAGCTTTTTTTTTTCAAGATAATTAGAGATTCACGTATAACTGTAGGAACTAATACAGAGAGGTCCTGTTTACACTTTACTCACTATTTCCCAATGATAACATCTTGCATAACTATAGTACACTATCACAACCACAAAACTGACATGATACAATCTACCCATCTTACTCAGAGTTCCACAATCATACATGTATTCATTTGCGTGGGTGTATGTGTGTGTGTGTGGATTTAGTTCTATGCAATTTTACCACAGGTGTAGGTTCATATGACTACCACCATAGACAAAATAAAGAATAGTTACATCACCACAAGGATTCCTCCTGTTATCTTTTTTTTAAGATTTTATTTATTTATTTATTTGAGAGGGAAGAGAGAGAACAAGCAATCAAGAGCACAAGAGCAGGGGGAGGGAGGAGCAGACTCCCTGCTGAGCAGAGATGCAATGTGGGGCTCCATCCCAGAATGTTGGGTCTGTGTGTGTCTCTGCCTGTGTCTGTAAAATTCTTATGGTTTTCTACTTAGAAATTTATGTAATCTATGAATGAACACAGTTTTGTCTGTTCCTTTCTAATCTGGATCTTCTCCCTCCCTCCCTTTTATCTCCTTCTTCTCCTACTTCTCCTTCTCTTCTTTTTGCTTCTCTTTATCCCTCCCCCTCTCTCTTTCTCTCTGTCTCTGTGTGTTCCTTTTTAAAGGATTTCCAAAATTTAAATTAATTTTCAATTAAAAAATTTCAATTTCAATTTGAATTAAATTTTCTTCTGTTGTTGATTTCTAATTTAATTCCGGTGTGGTTTGAGGACATAAATTGTATAATATAAATCCTTTTCAATTTCCAGAGACTTGTTTCATTGCTTTACCATATCATTTATTTTGAGAAAGTTTTATGTACATTTGAGAAGAATTTATATTCTGTTGTTATTGACTGGATTGTTCTAAAAATGTCAGTTACGTCTACCTTATAGTTCTGTTTATGTCTTCTATATCTTTTTTTGATATTCTGTCTCATTTTGATGTCCATTACTTAGAATGGGTCACTGAAGTCTCCAACTATTATTGTTGAATTTTCCATTTTTTATTCATTCTTGTTAATTTTTACTTCATGTAGTATGGGGCTCCTTTGTTCGATACAGATATGTTTTCAATTATTATATTTTCCTGATGCATTAATCCTTAATCATTATGAAATATCCCTCTTTATATCTCAAGTAATAATGTTGGTTTATATTTTTTATATTAATATGTACACTCCAGCTTTCTTATTATTGTAGTTTGCATCATACTTTTTCTGTTCCTTTATTTTATTAAAAAATCTTTTATTGAGATATAATTGACCTATAACATTGTGTAAGTTTAAGGTGTGGAGCATATTGACTTGATAAATTTATATCTCAATAAGATTGCCACTGCAGCATTAGGTAATACTTCTGTCATGCCACATAACTGTTATTTCTTCTAGTGGTGGGAACAATTAAAATCTAGTCTCTTAGAAATTTCAGTGTTTATCATACAATTTTTCACTGTACTGTGTATTAGATCTCCAGGTCTTATTTATCTACCAGTTGCAAGTATGTATCATTAAGCAATATTTCTCCCATTTCCCCACTCCCCAGCCCCTCATAACCATCAATCCACTCTCCATGTTTTCAAGTTCTGCTTTTTTTTTTCTCCAAAGATTTCAGGTGTAAGAGATACCATACAGTATTTGTTTTTCTCTGACTTATTTCACAAAGGATAACATCTTCAAGGTCCATCTCTGTTGTAGCAAATGGCAGAATTTCCTTTTTTCTCATGGTTGAATAGTATTCCATTGTGTATACACCATGTCTTCTTAATCCTCTTATCCACTGATGGACACATGTTTTCATATCTTGGGTATTTTGAATAATATTCCAATAAACATGGGACTACATATATTTCTTCAATAACCTGTTTTCATTTCCTTTTGATATATACCCAGAAGTGGGATTACTGGATCAGATGCTATTTCTATTTTTAATTTTTTGAGGAATTACCATACTATTCTCTATAGTGGCTGAACAAAATTTATAATCCCACCAACTGTACAAGGGTTCCCTTTTCTCCACTTCCTCGCCAACACTTGTCAATCTAACCTTCTTGATGACCACTATTCTGACAGGTGTAAGGTAATATCTCACTATGGTTTTGATTTGTATTTTCCTGATGATTAGTGATGTTGAGTACTTTTTCATGTATCTGTTGACCTTTTGGATGTCTTATTTGGAAAAAAAACCTGTGTAATTTCTCTGCCCATTTGTCAATTAGAATTTTATTTGTTATTGAGTTGCATGAGTTCTTGAAAAATTTTGGATGTTTACATAATTTGATACATAATTTACTTTTTGATAGTTTACTTTTTGATATGTAATTGGCAAATATTTTCTTCCACCTGTAAGTTGCCTTTTCATCTTGATTTTTTTTTGCAATGCAGAAACTTTTAAGTTTGATCTAGTCTTACTTGTTTATTTTTCTTTTAGTGCCTGTGCTTTAGGTGTCATATTAAAAAAAAAACACAAAACATTGCCAAGACCAATAGTAAGGAGATTCTTCCCTATGTTTTCTTACTAGAAGTATTATGGTTTTAAGTTTATGTTTAAGTCTTTAATCCATTTCAAGACAATTTTTCTGAGTGGTATAAGATAGGGGTCCAATTTCATGTTTCTGTATGTGATTATCCAATTTTCTCAGCACCATTTGTTGAAGATACTGTCTTTTCCACGTTGGATATTCTTGGCTCCCTTATTAAATATTAATTTACCATGTATGTGGGGGTTTAATTCTGGGCTCTTTATTCTATTCTATTGATCTATGTGTCTATTTTTATGCCAGTACCATATGTTTTAATTACTGTAGCTTTGTAATATAGTTTGAAATCAGGAAGTGTGTTGCCCCAGTTTTGTTCATTCTCATTATTGCTTTTACTATTTTGGGTCTTCTATAGTCTCACAAATTTTAGGATTGCTTGTTCTATCTCTGTGAAAAAGGCCATTGATGTTTTAATAGAGATTGTTTTGAATTTATAGATGGCTGTGGGTAACACGGACATTTTAATAATATTAACTCTTCCAATCCATGAACACAGGATGTCTGTCCTTCCATTTCTGTGTGTTTTCTTTGATTTCTTTCAGCAAAGTCTTGTGGTTTTCATTGTACAGATTTTTTATTTTTTGGTTAAATTTACTCCTAAGTATTTTATTGTTTTTGATGCTACTGTGAAAGTACTGCTTTCATTTTTGGGGGGTATATATCCGGAAGAGAGATAGCTGGGTCATATGGTAGTTTGATTTTTAAATTTTTTTGAGGAATCTCCATAGTATTCTTCATGATGGTTATACCATATATATATGTATGTATAGAAGGTGTGTATGTATATATAATATATATATACACACAGATTTATGTATATAGATAGATAGATAGATAGCACAAATCTATGGTAATCAAAATAATATAGTACTGGCATAAAAACAGACACACAAACTAGTGAAACAGAATGGAGAGCCAAGAAATAAATCCAAGAATATATGCATGTATGGTCAACTAATTTTTTAAAAAGGCAAAACTTTCAGTTTCACCAAGAATGATGCTATCTGTGAGTTTTTCATATGTGGCCTTATTATCTTGAGATAATTTCCTTTCATTTTTAGTTTGTTGATAATTTTCTATCATGAAATGATGATAGATTTTTTCACATATTTCTGCATCAATTGAGATATCATGTGGTGTATTTTCATTCTGTTAATGTAGGATAAAATATTGATTGACTTCTGTATGCTGAACCATGCTTGTATTTGATCATAATGTACGATCATGTTAACATGCTATTAAATGAGGTTTGCTAGTATTTTGTAGTGGATTTTTGTCTCAATATTCATAGGGGTTATTGATCTCTAGTTCCTTTCTTTCAATGTTTTTGTCTACCTTTCATCTAATTATAATGCTAGCCTTATAGAATGAGTTAGGAAGACTTTGCTCCTCCTCAATGTTTCATTAGAGTTTGAGAAGGCCTAATGTTAATTCTTCTTTAAATGTTTGATCTAGTTAACTCAAGGAAGCCATCTGATGCAGGGCTTTTCTTTCCTGAGGGGTTTTTGATTACTGATTCTATCTCCATACTAGTTATAGGTCTATTCATATCTTCTATTTCTTCATGAATCACTGTTGGTAGATCATTGTTTCTAAAAGTTTGTCCATTTCATCTAAGTTATCCAGTTTCTTGGTGGACAACTATTCATAGTACTCTTTTACAATCTTTTTATTTCTGAAAAATCAGAAGTAAGGTTTCACTTCATTGCTGATTTAACTTTTTTTCTCTTTTTGCTTAGGCAACATAGGTAAAGTTTTGTCAAATTTGTTGATCTTTTCAAAGAACCAATTTTTGGTTTTGTTGATTTACTTGTTTTTTTTCTATCATCTATTTCATTTGTCTCCACTTCACTTTTTATCATTTTCTTTATTCTGCTAGATTTGGGTTTAGTTTTTCTTTTTTTCCTAGTTAATTAACATGTAAATTTGAGTTGTTGATTTAAGATCTTTCTTCTTTTTTAATATAAGCACTTACATCTATTAATTTCCATCTTAGCACTGCTTTCACTTCCTCCTATAAGCTTTTGTGTTATGTGTTTTGTTTTGATTCTCTCAAAATATTTTTGAAATTTTCCTTGTGCTTTCTTTTTTTGAGTGTTGTTTAATTTCCATATATTAGAGAATTTTCTGGGTTTTTTTTACTACTGATTTCTAGTATCATTCCTTTGTGACCAGAATAATATTTTGCATGATTTCAGTTCTCTTAAATGTGTTACTATTGTTTTGTAGACTTAGAAGTCATCTATCCTGGAAGATGTTCCATGTGCACATGAGAAAAATGCGTGTTCTGCTGTTGTTTCATGGACTGTTATATATACGCCAGGTCTAGTAGATGTTTTGTGCAGTTCAAGACTTCTGTCTTCTTACTTATACAATGTCTGATTATTCCTATGCATTCTGAATGTGGGGTATTAAAATTTCCAACTGTTACTGAGGGGCTGTGTATTTCTTCTTTCAATTCTGTCAATGTTTGCCTCATATATTTTGAGCCCTGATATTTGGCATATGTTTTTAAATGTTGTATCTCCTTGGCAAATTGACTACTGGCAATATATAATGTCCTTTTTGTCTCTTGCGACAGTGTTTGACTTATTTTTTGTTATTGTTACAGCCACCTTCATTCTCTTTTGGTTACAATTTATATGGTATATATGTTTTTAAAATTTTTATTCAAGTATAATTAACACACAGTGTTATATTAATTTTAGGTATACAATATGATTCCACAATTCTATACATTTTTCAGTGCTCAGTGAGATAAGTGTACTCTTAATCCCCTTTATTTTACCCATCCTTCCCAATTTTTAAAATCTATTATTGAAGTATAATTAACATATAGTGTTATATGGGTTTCCAATGTATAATGTATTGATCTGACAATTCTATACATTACTCATCAAGATAAGTGTAGTCACCATCTGTCATCATACAACATTATTATAATATTATTGACTATATTCTCTATGCTGTCCATGACTTACTTATTTTATAACTGGAAGTTTGTACCTTTTAATCCCCTTCAACTATTTTGGCCATCACCCCACTCATTACCCCTCTGGCAACCACAAATTTGTTCTCTGTATTTAAGACTCTGTTTGTTTGTTCATTTATTTTGGTTTTTAGATTCCTAACACATGTAAGTGAAATCATATGGTATTTCTCTTTCTCTGTCTTATTTCACTTAGCATAATACACTCTAGGTCCATCCATGATATTGCAAATGACAAGATTTCATTCTTTTTTATAGCTTATACTATTCCATTATTTGGTGTGTGTGTGTGTATATGCCAAATCTTTTATCCATTCATCTATCAATGGACACGGGTTGCTTCCATATCTTGATTATTGTAAATAATGCTGCAATGAACATGGGGATGAATATATCTCTTCAGATTGGTGTTTTTGTTTTCTTTAGAAAAATACCCAGAAGTGGAATTGCTGGATTATATGGTATTTCTATTTTTTTAATTTTTTTGAGGAACCTCTTCACAGCTTTCCACAGTGGTTGCATGAATTCTCATTCTCATCTACAGTGCATGAAGGTTCCCTTTTCTCCATATCCTCACCAGCTTATTTGTCATTTTAATAATAGCTATCCTAAAACATGTGAGGTGATATGTCATTGTGGTTTTGATTTGCATTTCCCTGATGATAAGTGATGTTGAACATCTTTAAATGTGTCTGTTGGCCATCTGTATAGTTTTTTTTTTTTGTCTATTCAGGTCCTCTGGACATTTTTAAATCAAATTGGTTGTGGGTTGTTTTTTTTTTTTTTGGTGTCAAGTTGTATAAGTTCTGTATATGTTTTAGATATTAACCCTTATAGGATATATCATTTGCAAGTATCCTCTCCCTTTCAGTAGGTTGCCCCCCCTTTTTTGTGGATGGTTTTGCTTGTTGTGTGAAGGTTTTTTGTTTTGGTGTAGTCCCAATAGTTTTTTACTTTCATTTCCCTTGCCTTTGGAGACATATCCATACATATGTTGCTAAGGCTGATGTCCAAGAGATTACAGCCTGTGTTTTCTTTTGGGAGTTTTTTGGCTTCAGAAGCCTCACACTTAGGTCTTTAATCCATTTTGAGTTTTTTTGTATATGGTGTAAGAAAGTGGTCCAGTTTCATTCTTTTTCATGTAGCTATCCAGTTTTCACAACAGCATTTCTTAAAGAAACTGTTTTTTCCCCATTGTATATTTGTGCCTCCTTTGGCATATATTAATTGACCACATAGGTGTTTACTTCTCTATCCTGTTCCTTTGATCTGTATGTTCATTTTTGTGCTAGTACCATTCTGTTTTGATTACTATAACTTTGTAGTGTATCTTGAAATCTGGGATTGTGATATATCCAGTTATGTTTTTTCTCAAGATTTCTTTGGCTATTCGAAGGCTTTTGCGGTTACAGGCAAATTTTAGAAATAGTTGTTCTAGTTCTGTGAAAAAAATGCTATTGGTATTTTGGTAAGTGTTCCACTGAAACTGTAGATTGGTTTGGGTAATACCAACACTTTTACCCATTTTTATTTGGGTTATTTTATTTTATTTTTTGCTAGGGAATTGTTTAAGTTTCTTATATATTTTAGATATTAACGCCTTATCAGATGTATGGTTTGCAAATAGTTCTCCCATTCCAAATGTTATCTCTATTTTGTTAATTATTTCCAGGTTGTGCAGAGCTTTTTAGTTTGATGCAACCCTGCTTGTCTATTTTTTTTTTTTTTACTGTGCTTCTAGGGCCAAATCTGAAAAATCATTGCCCAGATCAATGTCAAGTTTTTTTTTCCTGTTTTCTTTTAGAAGTTTTATAGTTTTGGATCTTACATTTAAGCCTTAGTCCATTTTCAGTAGATTTTTGTATATGACATGAGAAAAGAGTCTCATTTTGTTCTTTTTCATGTGGTTATCCAGGTTCACAATACCATTTATTGAAGAGGATATGCTGTTTCCATGTTCTTGGCAACTGTGTTGAAGATCAGATGACCATAAATCCATGAATTCATTTTTGGGCTCTCTTTTCTGCTTTATTGCTCTTTATGTCTGAGGGTTTTTGCCAGTAACATACTGTTTTGATTACTACTATTATCTAGTATATTTTGAAATCAGCAGTGTAATGGCTGAAACTTTGTTCCTCTTGTTCAAGATTGCTCTGGCTGTTCAGGGTCTATTGTGGTTCTATACAAATTTTAGGATTTTTTCCCCCATTTTTGTGAAAAATGTCATTGAGATTTTGATAGGGGTTGCATTGAATCTGTGTATCACTTCGTGTATTGTGGATATATTAATAATATTAATTTCCAATCCATGAACACAGGATATATTTCCATTAACTTGTGTCTTCAATTTCTTTCATCAGTGTTTTATATTTTTCAGTACGCAGATTTTTCACCTCCTTGGCTACATTTACTCCTAAATATTTTGTTGTTTCAGATGCTATAGTAAGTGTGATTATTTCCTTCACTTCTTTTTCAGATAGTTTGCTCTCAGTGTATATAGAAAAATAGTTGATTTTTGTACATTGATTTTGTATCCTGCAACATTACTGAAATTATTTATTATTAAATTGTTTTTTCTCCATTTTTTATTTTTAATTTTAATCTAGTATAGTTAACATACAGTGTTATATTATTTTCAGATGTATAATGTAGTGATTCAACAGTTCCATACATTACTGTGTGCTCATCACAACAACTGTAGTCCTTAATCCCCATCACCTATTTAACCCATCCACCCACACATCTTTCCTCTGGTAACCATCAGTTTGTTCTCTATAGTTAAAAGTCTGTTTCTTGGTTTGTTTTCTCTTTCTCTTTTGCTCATTTGTTTTGTTTTTTAAATTCCACATATTAGTGAGGTCATATGGTATTTGTCTTTCTCTGACTGACTTATTTTGCTTGGCATTATGCTCTCTAGCTCCATACATGTTATTGCAAATGGCAAGATTTCAGTCATTTTTATGGCTGATTAATATTCCATTGTATACATATACCACATCTTCTTTATCCATTCATCAATCGATGGCCATTTGGGCTGCTTCCATAATTTGACTATTGTAAATAATGCTGCTATACACATAGGGGTGCATGTATCCCTTTGAGTTAGCTTTTGTATTTTTTTGTGTAAATACCTATTAGTGTGATTACTGGATGCTAGAGTAATTCTGTTTTTAACTTTTTGTGAAAGCTCTGTACTGTTTTCCAGAGTGGCTGAACCAATTTGCATTCCCATCCCCAGGGCAAGAGGGTTCCATTTTTTCCATATCCTTGCCAACACTTGTTGTTTCTTGTGTTTTTGATTTTTGCCATTCTGACAGATGTGAGGTACATATCTCATTGTAGTTTTGATTTGTGTTTCCCTGATAATGAGTGATATTGAGCATCTTTTCATGTGTCTATTGGCCATCTGTGTATCTTCTTTGGAGAAATGTCTGTTCATGTTTTCTGCCCATTTATTAGTTGGATTATTTGTTTTTTGGGTGTTTAATTATATAAGTTCTTTATGTATTTTGGATACTAACCATTTATTGGTTAGACATATCTAGAAAGGTGTTGCTATGACCAATATCTGAGAAATTACTGCCTGTGCTCTATTCTAGGATTTTTATGGTTTGAGGCCTCACATTCAGGTCTTTAATCTATTTTGAGTTTATTTTTGTGTATGGTGAAAGAAAGTGTTCCAGTTTCATTCTTTTGCATGCTGCTGTCCAGTTTTCCCAACACCATTTGTTGGAGAGAATGTCTTTTTCCCATTGGATATTCTTTCCTGCTTTGTTGAAGATTAGTTGACCATAGAGTTGTAGGTTCATTTCTGGGCTTTCTATTCTGTTCTGTTGATCTCTGTGTCTATTTTTATGCCAGTACCATACTCTCTTGATCACTATAACTTTGTAATATAACCTGAAGCCTGAAATTGTGATACCTCCAGTTTTTGTTTTCTTTTTCAAGATTGTTTTGGGTCTTCAGGGTCTTTTGCGGCTCCATACATATCCTAGGATTGTTCTAGCTCTGTGAAAAATGCTGGTGGTATTTTGATAGGAATTAAAGTAAATCTGTAGATTGCTTTGGGGAGTGTAGACATCTTAACAATATTTGTTCTTCCAATCTATGAGCATGGAATATCTTTCTATTTCTCTACATCATCTTGAATTTCTTTCATCAATGTTGTATGATTTTCAGAAAACAGGTCTTTCTCCTCTTTGGTTAAGTTTATTCCCAGATATTTTATTTTTTTTGTGCAATTGTAAATGGGATTGTTTTATTAATTTCACTTTCTGCTCCTTCATTAATATTGTATAGGAATGCAACAGATTTCTGTACATTGATTTTGTATGCTACAACTTTGCTTAATTCACTTATCAGTTTTAGTAGTTTTTTGGTAGAGTCTTTAGAGTTTTCTATATAGAATCTCATATCATCTGCAAGTAGTGAGAGTTTTACTTCTTCCTTACCAATTTGGACACCTTTTATTTCTTTTTGTTGTCTAATAACTGTGTTGAGGACTTCCAGTACTATGTTGAATAACAGTGGTGAGAGTGGACATCCTTTTCTGGTTCCTGACCTTGGGGGAAAGCTCTTAGTTTTTCCCCATTGAGTATGATGTTGGCTGTGGGTTTTCCATATAAGGTCCTTATTATGTTGAGGTATGTTCCCTCTAGACCCTCTTTGTTGAGGGATTTTATTGTGAATGGCTGTTGTACTTTGTCAAATGTTTTTCTGCAGCCACTGAAAGGATCATATGGTTTTTATTTTTCATTATTAAAGTGCTGTATCATGTTGATTGTTTTGCAAATATTGAACCACTTTTGCATCTCTGGAAGAAAGTCCATTTGATCATGGTGTATTTTTTTGAATGTATTTTTGGATTCAGTTTGCTAGTAATTTTTTGAGGATTTTTGCATCTATGTTCTTCAGAGATACTAGACTGTAGTTCTCTCTCTCTCTCTCTGCCTCCCTCCCTCCCTTTTGTGGTGTCTTTATTTGGTTTTAGTACCAGGGTGATACTGACCTCATAGAATTAATTTGGAAGTTTTCATTCCTCTTTAATTTTTTGGAGTAGTTTGGGAAGAATAGCTATTAACTCTTCTTTAAATGTTTGGTAGTATTTGCCTGTGAAGCCATCTGGTCCTGGACTTTTGCTTGTTGGGAGATTTTTTTTAATAATATTTTTTTATTATATTATGTTAGTCACCATACAGTACATCCCTAGTTTTTGATGTAAAGTTCCATGATTCATTACTTGTGTATAACACCCAGTGCACCATGCAATATGTGCCGTCCTTAATACCCATCACCAGCCTCATTTATGGAACATAAGAAGTAGGAAGATTGGTAGGAGAAGAAAGGCAAGAAGAAGGGGGGGGTAAACAGAAGGGAGAATGAACCATGACAGACTATGGACTCTGGGAAACAAACTGAGGGCTTCAGAGGGGAGATTTTTGATTACTGATTTAATTTCACTGCTGGTAAATGGTCTGCTCGTATTTTCTATATATTCCCACTACAGCTTTCGTAGGTTATATGTTTCTAGGAATTTATCCATTTATTCTAGGTTGTCTAATTTGTTGGCATACAACTTTTCATAATATCCTCTTAAAATTATTTGTATTTACATGGTATTAGTTGTTATTTCTTGCCTTTCACTTGTGATATTGTTTATTTGTGTCCTTTCTCATTTTTTTTTACAACAAATTATCTAGGGGTTTATCAATTTTGTTGATATTTTCAAAGAACCAGCTCTTGGTTTCATTGATCCAAAGTATTGGTTTTTTTAGTTTCTGGATCATTTATTTCTGCTCTAACCTTTATTGTGTCCTTCCTTCTACTGATTTTGTGTATTGTTTGTTCTTCTGTGTTTAGCCCCTTTAGGTGTAAGGTTAGGTTGTTGATTTGAGATTTTTCTTGCTCTTGAGTTAGGCCTTTATTGCTATGTACTTCCCTCTTAGAACCACTAGAATGTCCCATGTGCATGTGAAAAAAATGTGTATTCTGCTATTTTAGGATAGAATGATCTGAATATATCTGTTAAAACCATCTGTTCCAGTGTGTCATTCAAAGGCAGGGTTTCCTGGTTGATTTTCTGCTTAGATGATCTTTTCATTGATGTAAGTGGATGTTTAAAGCCCCTTCTATTATTGTGTTATTATCAATGAGTTCCTTCATGTTTGTTATTTTTTTATATGTTTGGTTGTCCAGGTTGGATGTATAAGTGTTTACAATTGTTAGGTCTTCTCTTTTGATTGTCCCCTTTATTATGGTGTAGTGCCCTTCTTTGTCTCTTATTACAGTCTTTGTTTTAAAGTCTAGCTTGTCCAATGTAAGTATTGCTACTCTGGCTTTCTTTTGATATTCATTTGCATGATAAATGTTTCTCTATCCCCTCATTTCCAACCTGTAGGTGTCTTTAAGTCTAAAATGATTCTCTTGTAGGCTGCGTATAGATGTGTGTGGGTTTTTTTTTTTAAATCCATTCTGGCACCCTATGTCTTTTGATTTGAGCATTTAGTCCATTTACATTCAGTGTAATTATTGATAGATATGTATGTAGTGCCATTTTATTACTTGTCTTATCATTGTTTCTGGAGATTTCTCTGATCCTTTCTTATCTTTGTCATTTTTGGTTTCTCCTTTATACTCAGAGTCACTTTTAACATTTCTTGCAGGGTCGGTTTAGTGACCACTAACCCCTTTAATTTTTGTTTGTCTGGGAAACTTTTTATCTCCTTCTGTTCTGAATGATAACCTTGCTGGAGAGAATATTCTTGGCTGCTGATTCTTCCCATTCAGGATTTTGAATATATCATCTCACTTACTTCTGGCTTGCCAAGTTTCTGTTGAGAAATCCCAGTTGGCTTTATGGGTCTTCCCTTGTATGTTAAAGAATTCTTTTGTCTTCTTGCTTGTACAATTTTTTCTTTATCGTTGTATTTTGCAGATTTAATTACAATATGTCTTGGTGTTAGCCTGATTTTGTTCATTTGAATGGGCATTATCTGTGCCTCATGGATCTGGATGTCTTTTTCTCTCCCTAGATTAGGGAAGTTTTCAGCTATTATTTCTTCAAATAAATTTTCTGACTCCTTTTCTCTTTTTCTTCTGTGACTCCTATAATATGAATGTTATTACATTTGATTGAGTCACTGAGTTCCCTATGTCTATTCTTGTATTGCATAATTCTTTCTCTTTTTTGTTGAGCTTCATTATATTCCATTATTTTGTCTTCTACATCACTAATTTATTCTTCTGCTTATTCCAGTGTGCTGTGCATTACACCAAGCCTTTTCCAATCTTGTTTATTGCATTCTTCTTCTCTGATTAATTCTTTTTTAACTCTTTCATCTCTCTGGTAACTGTCTCACTCATGTCTTCTATTCTTTTCTCAAGCCCAGGGACTATCCTTATGATTTTGCTTTAATTTCTCCATTAGGCATGTTACTTATATCTGTTTTGCTTAGATCTCTATATGTGGTCTTATCTTGTTTTATTTGGGGGAAATTTGTCCATCTTGGCATTTTGTCGAAGTCTCTGCCTTCTTCTGTGTGTTAGGAAAGTGAGTTATGTCTCCTGATCCTGAAAGTAATGGCCTTATAAGGAAGAGATCAGGAAATGTCCACAGCTTGGCACTTCAGCAATTGTCTCTAGTGTTGTGCTGTTGTGTTTTTGCTTCTCTCTCCTTCAGGTCTGCGGAGACTCTCCTTGTTTGCTGTGGGTAATATTTGGTCCCTGTCCTGAATGTGGCTAGTTTTAACTAGGTGTGCTCTGGTCTGCTTGTTAAGTGAGGCCTGATACTACTTCCACCAGAACTGAGACCCTGTAGAACTCTCTGATTGGGAGATGTGATTTGAGTAGGGGGTTGTCTTGGTATTCTAGGGGAGGGGCCAACTGCACTGGAACTGAGGCAAGTTTGACTGAAACGGGGAGTCCCAGGAAAGCATGGAGAGGGGTGTGGCTTGGTGTGAGCAAGTTAGGCAGTCAGTGTGAGTACTGTGCTGCTTCCCACAGGTGGCCCTGTGTTTATATTGAGTGGTGGGGGAAGGAAATGGTGCCAGCCATCTCCTTTGTTCCTGAAGATGCAGCTCCATGAATGCTGCCTCTCAGGGATACAGTCCAAGAGCAGGAAATAATCTCCTTGCTGTGTTCCCAGGTGTTCTTCAGATCACTTTTTCCATGCTATCTGCCCCTGGGTTCTTTGCCTGCCTTCTTTCCAGGAGCAGTGCAGTGCCCTCCTAGTTCTACCCCTGCCAAGCCTGTTGATTTGGCTTTAAGTCTCACTGGTTGTACAAACTAATGTTTCCCCTGTCATTTTCCAAGCCAGTGGGCTTAGGGAAGCATTCTCTTTGTTCATTCCCCTGTGTGCTCCTCTCTCCCTCACTCCTCTCACCAACCACGGTTCCTTCCCCTCCACCACACCTGTGATTCATTTCTCCCCTAAACCACGTGTCTGCACTTCTTACCTTCTTTGACATGGCCTTTTCTCTGCCTTTTGTTGTGGAGTTTGTTCTGTTAGTCTTCAGGCTGATTTCAGGGGTATTTAGGATGATTTGTTAGTTATCTAGTTGTGTTCATGGGAGGAGATGAACCTAGGGTCCTCCCATTCCATTGCTATCTTCCTCTCCTTCCATTCATTTTTTTATTCCTTTTTCTTTTTGCTCCTCTGACTAAGTAGTTTCAAATTATCTGTCTTTGAGCTCATTGATTCTTTCTTCTGCTTGGTCTAGTCTGAAGTTAAAGCTCTCTATTGAATTCTTTAGTCATTATATTATTCAGCTATAAAATTTTTGTTTTTTAAATGTTTTCTATGTCCTTGTTGAAGTTCTCATTTTGTTCTTGTGTTGTTTTCCTGATTTCATTAAAAACTTTTATCTGTGTTCTCTTGTAACTCTGCAAATCTTTAGAACAATTGTTTTGAATTATCTGTCTGGCACTTCATATATCTCTACTCTTTTGGGGTTAGTTACTGAAAGCTTACTGTGTCCCTTTGGTGTTGTCATATTTCTGTGATTTTTCTTGATCCCTGTCGTCTTGTATAGTTTCTGAAAATTTGAAGAAGCAGTCACTTCTTCCAACTTTTATGGACTGATTTCAGTAAGAAAAGACTTTCACCTGTGGGTGATGGCATGCTGGTGTGTGCTGTGGCCCTGGGTACAGTGATGTAGAGTACCAAGTGCAGGGGAGTGTTGCAGCTCCAGGTCTGGGTGTAACTCATTAGTTCAGGCCATTGGGGTCTACATTTTTGACAATGACAATGGAGGCATGTGTTGGGATTCAGGTCATGGGCATGCAGGTGCACAGCTGGAGGGCTTAGTTGCAAGTGAGCACAATAGTGCTAGCCAGTGACGGGAGATAGGTCCAAATCAGCTACCTGGGCCCTGGCCATCAACATGCACTCCTGTGGATGCATGGTCATTCTGCAGGCTTGCACATGGCAGTGGATGCTGGTGATGAGGATCAGGCTGGTGGCATGCAGGTACACAGCTGAAAGGGCTAGCTTTAGGTGAGCCCATTGGTGCAAGCCAGTGACAGAAGACAGGGCTGGATGTGGGCCCCAAACTGGGCATGTAAGTTCTACTATTGGCATGCAGTACTTTGGCTAAAATGTCTCTCCATAGGTATGTGAATGGCTATTGGCAGTGGAGGCCAGTGATGGGGGTTGAACAAAGGGCGTGCAGGTTTTGGGTCAGCCCAGTGGCGCAGGCCAGTGACAGTATATAGGACCAAATTCAGTCCCAGAAAAAGCTGTCAACTTGAATATGAGTGGGGCAAAAACTAGTGAAATCTACAGGGGGGTCACGTTGGCTGTGCTGGTTGTTGCTTTCTTTAGTGGCAAAAACTGTTGTGGTTGTCTGCTGAGTAAGTCATTGGTAACCAGTCACTCCTGCTGTGTGACTGATATTGGTAGTCCTTCTTTGTTCCTGGTCATCTCCATACATCTCAGCTTTGCCAGTCTCTGGGAAGGGTGAAAATGAAATGGATTCTTTGTGCAGTGCTCTGAAAGGCTGGGGAAGCTGGCTGCTCACTCCACTCTCCCTTTCCCACTGAGAGTACTCTTTCAAATGGGAGCATTCCCTCTTGGGGCTGAGCACTGTTGGCATGGTGGAAGAGATAATGCAGGCAATGCGAAGGTCTTGTTCCACATTTTTTTTTGTGGTTATTTTCAGGTTTTTGTCCCACCGGGTTGCTGAAGCTTCTTAAGTGGACTCTTGAGCTATTTCAGAGTTATTTTTGTTTGTGGATAGCTACCTAATTGTTGATCTTTGTTGGAAGAATGGAAGCTGAGTCATCTTGGTGATATCCTGATTGATTTTTAAATATTAAACCAACCCTGCATCCTTGGAATTAACCCAACTTGGTCATGGTGAGTGATTCCTTTTTATATATTACTGAATTCTATTTGTTAATATTTTGCTAAGGATTTTTTTACATTTATATTTATAGGGATATCGTTTTATAGTTTTCTTTTTCTGTCATCTGTTTGGTCTTAGTATCAGCATTCTAGCTTTGTAAAATGAATTAAGAAGTGTTATCTCCTCTTCTGTTTTCTGGAAGGTATTACGCAGAATTAGTTTTGATTTTTTTGAACCTTTGCTAGTATTCTCCAGTGAAACTATCTGTGCTTTGAGACTTTTGAAGGGCATTTCAAAGTGTGAATTCAATTATGTTAAAAACTATAGAGCTATTCAAATAATGTTTTATTTGGGGTGAATTGTGGTTTGTATTTTTTAAGGAATTGATCTATTTCATCTAAGTTTTTAGATTCTTATGTTCAGTGTTGTTTGTATTATATTTTTATTAGTTTGATATCTGCAGAGCCTGTAATGATAGTCCCTTGTTTCATTCTAATATTGGTAAATTCTGTGTTCTCTTTTTTCTTTGTCAGTTTTCAGAGGTTTTTCAATTTTATTGACATTTTTCAGAGTGAACCCTTTGTTTTGTGGTTTCAGTTTCATTGATTTATGTTTTTATTATTATTTCATTTTTCTATATGCTTTGGGTTTATTTTGCTCTTCTTTTTCTTGTTTCTTGAGCTAGAAGCTTAGATTATTGGTTGCTTATTTTTCTCATATAATGTATATTTTTAGTCTATTGGATTCCCCCCACCACTGCTTTAACTTTGTGTCATGAATTTTAATATGGAATATTTTCTTTTCTTTCTTTTTTAAAATTTTTTATTATGCTATGTTAGTCACCAACAGTACATCATTAGTTTTTGATGTAGTGTTCCCTGATTCAATGTTTGCGTATAACACCCAGTGCTCCATGCAATACATGCCCTCCTTAATACCCATCACTGGCCTATCCCAATCCCCCACCCCTCTCCCCTCTGAAGCCATCAGATTGTTTCCCAGAGTCCATAGTCTCTCATGGTTCATTCTGCCTTCTCTTTACCCCCCTTCATTCTTCCCTTCCTTCTCCAACTGATCTCCCTGCTATTTCTTATGTTCCATAAATGAGTGAAATGACATGATAACTGTCATTCACTGCTTGACTTATTTCACTTAGCATAATCTCCTCCAGTCCCATCCATGTAGCTGCAAAGGTTGGGTAATCGTTCTTTCTGATGGCTGAGTAATATTCCATTGTATATATGGGCCACATCTTCTTAATCCAGTAATCTGTTGAAGGGCATCTCGGTTCCTTCCATGATTTAGTTATTGTGGGCAATGCTGCTATGAACATTGGAGTGCATATGGCCCTTCTCTTCAGTACGTCTGTATCTTTGGGGTAAATATCCAGTAGTGCAATTACTGGATCATAGGGTAGCTCATTTTTTAACTTTTTAAGGGACCTCCACACTGTTTTCCAAAGTGGCTGTACCAACTTGCATTCCCACCAACAGTGTAAAAGTGTTCCCCTTTCTCCACATGCTCTCCAACATTTGTTGTTTCTTCCCTTGTCAATTTTTGCCATTCTGACTGGTGTAAGGTGGTATCTCAAGGTAGTTTTGATTTAAATTTCCCTGATGGCTAATGATTTTGAACATTTTTTCATGTGTCTCTTAGCCATTTTTATGTCTTCATTGGAAAAGTGTCTGTTCACATCTTCTGCCCATTTTTTGATTTGATTATTTGTTTCTCATTTATTGAGTTTGAGAAGTTTTTTATAGATCTTGGATACCAGCCTTTTATCTGTACTATCATTTGCAAAAATCTTCTCCCATTCCGTGGGTTTCCTCTTTGTTTTGATGACGTTTCCTTTGCTGTGCAGAAACTTTTTATCTTGATGAAGTCCCAAAAGTTCATTTTTTCTTTTGTTTCCCTTGCCATGAAAGAAGTTTCTGTGGCTGATGTAAAAGAGGGTACAGCCTATGTTCTTCTCTATGATTCTGATGGATTCCTGTCTCACATCAGGTCTTTCATCCATTTGGAGTTTATCTTTGTGTGTGGTGTGAGAGAGTGGTCAAATTTCATTCTTTTGCATATAGCTGTCCAGTATTCCCAGCACCATTTATTGAAGAGACTGTCTTTTTTCCACTGGATGTTTTCTTCCTGCTTTGTTAAAGATTAGTTGCCCATAGAGCCGAGGGTCCATTTCTGGAGTCTCCATTCTGTTTCATTGATCTATGTACCTGTTTTTGTGCCAGTACCATGGTGTCTTGGTGATCACAGCTTTGTAGTATAGCTTTAAGTCCGGCAACGTGATGCCCCCAGCTTTGTTTTTCCTTTTCAACATTTCCCTGGCGATTCAGAATCTTTTCTGGTTCCACACAAATTTAAGGGCTGTTTGTTCCAGCTCTTTGAAAAATGTCATTGGTATTTTGATCAGGATGGCATGAAGAGTGTAGATTGCTCTGGGTAGCATAGACATTTTAACTATGCTTATTCTTCTGATCCATGAGCATGGAATGTTTTTCCATCTTTTTGTGTCTTATTCAATGTCTTTCATCAGTGATCTGTAGTTTCTAGAATATTACCTTTACCTCTCTGGTTAACTTAATTCTGAGATAACGTATGATTTTGGGTGCTGTTGTAAATGGAATGGATTCCCTAATTTCTCTTTCTTCAGTCTCATTGTTCGTGTATAGAAATGCAACTGATTTCTGAGCATTGATTTTGTAACCTGCCACATTACTGAATTGTTCTATGAGTTCTAGTAATTTGGGGGTGGAGTCTTTTGGGTTTTCCATATAGAGTATCATATCATCTGAAAAGAGAGACAGTTTGACTTCTTCTTTGCCAATTTGGATACCTTTTATCCATTTTTGTTGTCTGATTGCTGTTGCAAGGACTTCTAGTACTATGTTGAATAATAATGGTGAGAGTGTGCATCCCTGTCATGTTCCTGACCTTAAGGGAAAGGCTTTCAGCTTTTCCCCATTGAGAATGATATTCACTGTAGGCCTTTCATAGGTGGTTTTTATGAAATTGAGGAATGTACCCTCTATCCTTACACTCTGAAGTTTTTTAATCAGGAAAGGATGCTGTATTTTGTCAAATTCTTTTTCTGCATCAGTTGAGAGAGGATCATATGGTTCTTGACTCTTTTCTTGTTGATGTGATCTATTCCACTGATCCATTTGTGAATGTTGAACCACCCTTGCATCCCAGGGATGGATCCCACTTGGTCTTGATGGATAATCCTTTTAATGTACTATTGGATCCTATTAGGTAGGATCTTCTCGAGAATTTTGGCATCTATATTCATCAGGGATATTGGTCTGTAATTCTCCTTTTTGATGGGATCTTTGCCTGGTTTGAGGATCAAGGTAATACTGGCCTCATAGAATGTGTTTGGTAGTATACCTTCTGTTTCTATTTTTTGAAACAGCTTCAGAATAGGTATTATTTCTTCCTTGAATGTGTGGTAGAAGTCCCCAGGGAATCTTTCAGACCCTGGACTCTTGTTTTTGGGGAGGTTTTTGATCACTGCTTCAATCTCTTCATAATTAATCATCTGTTAAAATAATCAATTTCTTCCTGTTTCAGACTTGGTAGTTTATTGCATCCATTTCTTGCAGTCTGTTTAATTTATTGGCATATAGTTGTTGATAATAGTTTCTAATGATTCTTTCTTTTTTTTTTGGTGTTGGTTGTGATCTCTCCCCTTTCATTCACAATTTTATTAATTTGGGTCCTTTCTCTATTCTTTTGAATAAGTCTGGCCAGGGGCTTATTGATCTTATTTATTCTTTCAAAGAACCAGCTTCTAGTTTTGTTCATCTGCTCGACGGTGTTCGTAGTTTTTAATTCATTGATCTCTGCTCTAATCTTGATCAACTGCATTCTTGTGTGTGGGTTGGACCTGTTCTTCTGTTCCAGCTCCAGCTTCTTAAGGTGAGAATATAAAAAAGTGCCTTTTAGATTTTTCTATTCTTTTGAGTGAGGCTTGGATGACTATGCTTAGGACTGCCTTTGCAGTGTCCCATAGGTTTTGGACTGATGTGTTTTCATTTTCATTAGTTTCCATAAATTGCTTAAGTTTTCCTTTAATTCCCTGGTTTACCCAATCATTCTTAAGCGGGATGGATATTAGTTTCCAAGTGTTTGAGTTTCTTCCAAATTTTTCCTTGTGATTGAGTTCCAGTTTCAAAGCATTGTGGTCTGAGAATGTGCAGGGTGTAATCTGTCTTTTGATATCAGTTGAGACCTGTTTTGTGTCCCAGTACATCGTCTATTCTGGAGAAAGTTCCATGTGCATTCGAAAAGAATGAGTATTCTGTTGTTCTGGGGTGTAGTGTTCTATATATATATATGAGGTCCCTCTGGTCCAGTATTACATTCAAAGCTCTTGTTTCTTTATTTTCTGCTTAGGTGTTCTGTCTATTGCTGAGAGCAGAGTGTTGAGGTCCCCTACTATTAACATATTATTTTCTATATATCTCTTTATTCTGGTTAAGAGTTGGCTTGTGTATCTAGCTGCTCCCCTGTTGGGGGCATAGATATTTATAATTGTCATATCTACTTGTTGGATACATCTGTTAAGAATAATATAGTGTCCTTCTCTATCTCTAACTACAGTCTTTCGTTTAAAATCTAATCTGTCTGATCTGAGAATTGCTACACCAGCTCTTTTGAGGTCCATTGGCATGAAAAATGGTTCTCCATCCCTTTGCTTTCAGTCTGGATGTATCTTTAGGTTCAAAATGAGCCTCATGTAGACAGCAAATGGATGGGTCATGTCTTTTTATCCAATCTGCAACCCTGTGACATTTTATGGGAGCATTTAGGCTATTCACATTAAGAGATATGATTTTAATGATGTCATGTTGCCTGTGAAGTCTTTGTTTATTTCAATTGTAAATTTCTGTTCTGTGTCACTTTTGAGGTCTTTTTACTTTTATAGGACCCCGCCCTTAATATTTCTTGTAGGGCTGCCTTGGTGGTCACATATTCTTTCAGTTTCTGTTGGTCTTTGAAGGTCCTTGTTTCTCCATCAATTCTGAATGACAGCCTTGCTGGGTAATGGATCCATGGCTGCATGTTCTTCTCACTTAGTGCTCTGAATGTCTTGCCAGCTTTTTCTGGCTTGCCATGTCTCTTTAGACAGGTCTGGCATTATTCTGATGTTCCTCCTTCTGTAGGTGAGGCTTCTCTTCCCCCGGCCTTTTTCAAGAGCGTATCCTTGCATCTAATATTTGCAAATTGTACTATTATGTGACGTGGTGTTGGTTTGTTCTCATTGGTCTTGGGAGGGGTCCTCTCTGCCTCTTGGACATGAATGCTTTTTTCCTTTGCCAGATTAGGGAGGTTCTCAGCTACAATTTGTTCAAATATCTCTTCTAGACCTCTTTCTTTCTCCATCCCCTTGGGGATGCCAGTGATTCTGATATTGGAATGTTTCACTGAGTCAGTAATCTCCTGTAATCTACATTCTTGAGATTGGATTTTTTTGAGCCAAGTTTCCATTTTTTCCTTCTTTTCTATCATCCCATCTTCCAGCTCACTAATTCGTTCTTCTGCCTCATTTACCCTGGCCATGAGAGCATCCAGTTTGGACTGCATTTGATTCATAGTACTTTTAAGTTCTGTCAGATTCGCTCTCGTTTCCACCCTTAGAGATTCTATATTCTCGTTAATATTTTTGTTAATATTTTTTTCAAGCCTTCACATCATCTTGACCATTATTACTCTGAATTCCATTTCTGACCATTTGGTTATATCCATATCCATCAATTCTGTGGCAGAGGCCACAGTCTCTGTTTCTTTCCTATGTTGGGGGTTCCTCCCCCTTGTCATTCTGATGAGAAATGGTTGCGGGGATGTACAAAGTCCAAATTATTGACTACGACCCAGGCAATGTGCACTTGTTTTATAGGGACCTTAGGGATGTGGGCTTCTTGATTTTTCATCCTGCCTTCTCGGGAGGGGAGGGGGCCCTGCCGCGCTGATACTCAGGCACCCCTGTTTGGGTAGTTTCCCTATATCTTGTGAGAGGGGGTGGGGATAGGCACAATGCGAATGGGTATTTCCAGGCTTTTGTTCTCTGGCGGATTTCCTTGGTGGTTTTCTGTGACTCTTCTGAGAGTCAGAGCAGCAGTGGCCATATCCAAGCCTCTGTCTCAGAACAGAGAGGTCGCAGTCTGCTCTCTACTGAGCTCTCCTGACCACCTTAAGTCTGTTTCCATTGGTGCTGCTAAAAACCCCATAGCATCCCAGGATGTGTGCCCCACAGCCACTCTCCTAGACCTTGCTCAGGGCTGGCACGTCTCTGTCCTTTGTGCTTCCAACACCTCCAGCTGCCCTGGTTTCCGCGTGCGCTCCCGAGATCCCTGTTTCAGTGTGGTTCAGGATCACTCTGGAGCTCCGGTCTTCAGTCTGGTCGCGCACACGCTCCTGAGCACCCAGTTTCAGTCTAGTCCGAGGGCAGGCTCTAGAGCTCTGGTTTTCAGTCTGGCTGTGCATGTGCTCTCCCGAGCTCCTGGTTTCAGTGTAGTTTGAGTGTGCGCTCCAGAGCTTTGGTTTTCATTCTGGTCAGGCGTGCATTCCCAGGGTCTCAGTCTCAGTCTGTTTTCCTGCGAGTGCCGGTCCTCGAGTCTGGCCCACTCCCCAGTTCAGGTGGCTACTCCTTCCCAGCGCCCGAGCCCAGCAGTTCCTTCCCCCTTCCATTTATCTTCTGATGTCTGTGCACGGATTCACGGCTCCCTGCTTCAAACCTCAATACTCAGCACTGGAGATGTTCATTTGTAGAGATCCAGATGTATCTTCCTGTGTCTCAGGCTGATTCCATGGGTGTTCAGACTGGTCTGGTACCTATCCAACTCGACTCGGGACCGGCTGAAAAAGGGGTCCCCTACTCCTCCACCATCTTAACTCCCCTGAAAAATGCCTGGGAAGCGGTAGCCACCTGCACGGGGGAGCAGGTGGACACAGGAACCGGCACCCACGAGAGAGCAGACTGAGGCCGTGAGCCGGGGAACGCGCTTCACCAGAATGAAACGGAGCTCCGGTGTGCTCACTGGAACCAGACTGAGACCGGGAGCTCCGGAGCACGCGGGGGCGGCTGGCAGCTAGCTGTGTTAGAAACACAAAGGACAGAGACGCGCCGGCCCTGGAAGCGAGGGCTGGGACACCGGGAGTAGGGCGCACATCCCGGGATGCTGCAGGGTTGAGCAGCACTAACAGAAACAGACTTAAAGTGGCCAGGACATCAGTGGAGAACAGTCTGCGATCCCTCTGTTCTGAGACAGAGGCTGAGATTTGGCCACTGCTGCTCTGACTCTCAGAAGAGGCACAGCAAACCGCCAGGGAAAAGCCACCAGAGAACAAAAGCCTGGAAATACCGGCTCACAGTGTGCCCACCCCCAAACCCCCTCACAGGGAACACAGAGACTCTACCCAAACAGGGTTGCCTGAGTATCAGCGTGGCAGGCCCCTCCCCCAGAAGGCAGGCTGAAAAAACATGAAGGCCACATCCCTAAGGTCCCTATAAAACAAGGGTGCACGGCCTGGGTCCCAGTCAATAATTTGGGCTAAGGACAACCCCGCAACCTCTCCTCATCGGAATGACGAGAAGGAGAAATCCTCCCCCAGCAAAGAAAAAACAATGAGTCTGTGGCCTCTGCCACAGAACTAATGGATATGGATATAACCAAATTATCAGAAATGGAATTCAGAGTAACAATAGTCAAGATGATGTGTAGACTTGAAAAAAGTATTAACGAAAATGTTAATGAGAATATAGAATCTCTAAAGGTAGAAATGAGAGCGAATCTGGCAGAAATTAAAAATTCTATGAGCCAAATGCAGTCAAAACTAGATGCTCTGACGGCCATGGTGAATGAGGCAGAAGAACATATCAGCGAATTGGAGGATGAGTTAGTAGAAGACAAAGCTAAAATAGAATCTGAACTTAAAAAAATCCATGCTCAAGAATGTAGGTTACGCAATTATCATATGATTTCTCTCATCTATGGAACATAAGAACTAGGAGGATCGGTAGGGGAAGAAAGGGATAAAGAAAAGGGGGGTAATCAGGAGGGGGAATGAAACATGAGAGACTATGGACTATGAGAAACAAACTGAAGACTTCAGAGGGGAGGGGGTGGGGGAATGGGATAGACTGGTGATGGGTAGTAAGGAGGGCACGTATTGCATGGTGCACTGGGTGTTATACGCAACTAATGAAGCATCAAACTTTACATCAGAATCAGGGGATGTACTGTATGGTGATTAACATAATATAATAAAATAAAATTAATTAAAAAAAAAGAATGTAGGTTACGGGAGATTACTGACTCAATGAAACATTCCAATGTCAGAATAATAGGCATCCCCAAGGGGGTGGAGAAAAACAGAGGTCTAGAAGAGATATTTAAATAAATTGTAGCTGAAAACTTCCCTAATCTAGCAAGGGAAACAACCATTTGTGTCCAAGAGGCAGAGAGGACCCCTCCCAAGCTCAACCATGACAAACCTACGCCACGTCACGTAATAGTGCAATTCGCAAATATTAGATCCAAGGATACAGTCTTGAAAGCGGCCAGGGCAAAGAAATTTCTCACGTACCAAGGCAAAGGTATCAGAATTACGTCAGACCTGTCTACACAGACCTGGAATGAGAGAAAGGGTTGGGGGGGGGGTTTGTAAAGCTCTTTCAGAGAAAAACATGCAGCCAAGGATCCTTTATCCAACAAGGCTGTCATTCAGAATTGATGGAGAAATAAAGATGTTCCAGAATCTCCAGTCATTGAACAATTTCATAACCACGAAACCAGCCCTTCAGGAGATACTAAGGGGGGGTTCTTTAAAAGTAAAAAGGCCCCAAGAGTGATACAGAACAGAAAGTCACAATCGATAGAAACAAAGACTTTACTGGCAACATGGCATCATTAAAATCATATCTCTCAATAATTAGTCTCAATGTAAATGGCCTAAATGCTCCCATAAAATGACACAGGGTTGTAGATTGGATAAAAAGACATGACCCATCCATTTGCTGTCTACAGGGGACTCCTTTTGAACCTAAAGATACATTCAGACTGAAAGTAAGGGGATGGAATACCATCTTTCATGCCAATGGACCTCAAAATAAAGCTGGGGTAGCAATTCTCATACCAGACAGATTGGATTTTAAACTGAAGACTATAGTTAGAGACGCAGAAGGGCACTGTATTATTTTTAAAGGATGTCTCCAACAAGTGGATATGACAATTATAAATATATATGCCCCCAACAAGGGAGCAGCAAGATACTCAAGCCAACTCTTAACCAGAATAAAGAGACATACAGATAAAAATACGTTAATAGTAGGGGACCGCAACCCTCCACTATCAGAAATAAACAGAAAACCCATGCAAAAAATCGACAAAGAAACAAGGGCTTTGAATGCCATACTCGAAGAGTTAGACCTCATAGATATATATAGTATACTACACCCCAGAACAAAACAATACACATTCTATTCTAATGCCCATGGAACATTCTCAAGACTAGACCATGTTCTGGGACACAAAACAGGTGTCAACCGATACCAAAAGACTGAAATTATTCCCTGCATATTCTCAGACCACAACGCTTTGAAATTGGAACTTAACCACAAGGAAAAATTTGGAAGAAACTCAAACACTTGGAGACTAAAAGCCTTCCTGCTCAGGAATGATTTGATAAACCAGGGAATCAAAAATCAATTTAAACAGTTTATGGAGACCAACCAGAATGAAAACGCAATGGTCTAAAACCTATGGGGTACTGCAAAGGCAGTCCTAAGAGGGAAATACATAGCCATCCAAGTCTCACTCAAAAGAAGAGAAAAATCTAAAATGCAGTTTTGATATTCTCACCTCAAGAAGCTGGAACGGCAACAGAGGGACAGACCTAATTCACTCACGAGGAAGCAGTTGACCAAGATTAGAGCAGAAATCAATGAATTAGAAACCAGGAATATAGTAGAGCAGATCAACAGAACTAGAAGCTGGTTTTTTGAGAGAATCAATAAAATTGACAGATCACTGGCAAGGCTTATCCAAAAGAATAGCGAAAGGACACAAATTAATAAAATTATGAATGAAAAAGGAGAGGTCACAACCAACACCAATGAAATTGGAAGGATTATTAGAAACTTTTATCAACAGATTTTTGCCACTAAATTAAGCAATCTGGAAGAGATGGAGACCTTCCTGGAAACCTATAAACTACCAAGACTCAAACAGGAAGAAATTGATTTTTTAAACGGGCCAATTAATTATGAAGAGATTGCGTCAGTGATAAACAACCTTCCAAATAACAAAACTCCAGGCCCGGATGGTTTTCCTGGGGAATTCTACGAAACATTCAAAGAAGAAATAATACCTATTCTCCTAAAGCTATTTCAAAAAATAGAAACAGAAGGAAAGCTACCAAACTCATTCTATGAGTCCAATATTACCTTGATCCCCAAACCAGGCAAAGACCCCATCAAAAAAGAGAATTACAGACCGATTTCCCTAATGAATATGGATGCCAAAATCCTCAACAAGATCCTGGCTAATGGAATCCAACAGTACATTAAAAGGATTATCCATCATGACCAAGTGGGATTCATCCCTGGGATGCAAGGGTGGTTCAACATTTGCAAATCTATCACTGTCTTAGATTTTATCCAGAAAGAAAAATTCAGAAATCATATGATTCTCTCAATTGATGCAGAAAAAGCCTTTGACAAACTACAGCATCTTTTCCTGACTAAAACCCTTCAGAGTGTAGGGATAGAGGGTACATTCCTCAATCTCATAAAAACCATCTATGAAAAGCCTAAAGCAAATATCATTCTCAATGGGGAAAAGCTGGAAGCCTTTCCCTTAAGATCAGGAACACGACAAGGATGCCCACTCTCGCCACTATTATTCAACATAGGACTAGAAGTCCTTGCAACAGCAACCAGACAACAAAAGGGATAAAAGTTATCCAAATCGGCAAAGAAGAAGTCAAAATGTCTCTCTTTGCGGATGACATGATACTATATATGGAAAACCCAAAGAATCCACTCCCAAACTATTAGAAGTTATAGAGCAATTCAGTAATGTGGCTGGATACAAAATCAATGCCCAGAAATCAGTTGCATTTCTATACACGAATAATGAGACTGAAGAAAGAGAAATTAGGGAATCCATTCCATTTACAATAGCACCAAAAACCATACGTTACCTTGGAATTAACTTAACCAGAGACGTAAAGGATCTATATTCCAGAAACTATAAATCACTCTTGAAAGACATTGAGGAAGACACAAAAAGATTGAAAAATATTCCATGCTCATGGATTGGATGAATTAACATAGTTAAAATGTCCACGCTACCCAGAGCAATCTACACTTTCAATGCTATCCCAATCAAAATACCGAGGACATTTTTCAAAGAACTGGAGCAAATAGTCCTTAAATTTGTATGGAACCTGAAAAGGCCCCGAACCGCCAAGGAATTGTTGAAAAGGGAAAAGCAAAGCTGGGGTCATCACAATGCTGGATTTCGAGCTGTACTACAAAGCTGTAATCACCAAGACAGCATGGTACTGGCACAAAAACAGACACATAGACCAATGGAACAGAATAGAGAACCCAGAAATGGACCCTCAGCTCTTTGGGTGACTAATCTTTGATAAAGCAGGAAAAAACATCCAGTGGAAAAAAAGACAGTCTCTTCAATAAATGGTGCTGGGAAAATTGGACAGGTACATGCAAAAGAATGAAACTTGACCACTCTCTCACACCATACACAAAGATAAACTCCAAATGGATGAAAGACCTCGATGTGAGACAGGAATCCATCAAAATCCTAGAGGAGAACATAGGCAGCACCCTCTATGACATCGACCAAAGCATCGTTTTTCATGACACATCTCCAAAGGCAAGAGAAACAAAAGATAAAATGAACTTGTGGGACTTCATCAAGACAAAAAGCTTCTGCACAGCCAAGGAAACAGTCAAAAAAAACTAAGAGGCAGCCCATGGAGTGGGAGAATATATTTGCAAATGATGCTACAGATAAAAGCCTGGTATCCAAGATCTACAAAGAACCTCTCAAACTCAATACGCGGGAAACAAATAAAGAAATCGTAAAATGGGCAGAAGATATGAACAGACACTTTTCCAATGATGACATACAAATGGCTAACAGACAC
>NC_048238.1:54085261-54094071 GCF_002007445.2 Ailuropoda melanoleuca | reverse complement strand
TCTCATCTATGGAACATAAGAACTAGGAAGATCGGTAGGGGAAGAAAGGGATAAGGAAAGGGGGGTAATATGAAGGGGGAAAGAAGCATGAGAGACTCTGGACTCTGAGAGACAAACTGAGGACTTCAGGGGGAGGGGGTGGGGGAATGGGATGGACCGGTGATGGGTAGCAAGGAGGGCACATGTTTCATGGAGCACTGGATGTTATACGCAACTAATGAATCATCGAACTTTACATCAGAAACCAGGGATGTACTGTATGGTGACTAACATAATATAATAAAAAAACATTAAAAAGAAGAAGTGTGTTTTTCAGATTCCAAATATTTGCAGTTCTTCCTCTTATGTTTTTGTTATTAATTACCAGTTTTTTTCCATCGTAGTTGGAGAACACACTCTGTAGGATTTCTTTCAATTTGTTAAAGTTTGATTTATGACCTTTGATACAGTCTATTTTGGTATATATTATGTAAGCAGTTGAAAAGAATATTCATTTTGCTATTGTTTGAAGTGTTCTGGAAATGTCGATTAGATACTGCTGCTGAATTCTATATTCTTACTGATTTTCTCTCTTGTTGTTCTATCAATTTTTGAGAGAGGGCTCCTGAAATCTCCAACTGTTGGTTTGTAGACAGGCCTCTATACCTGGAGGGCAAGGAGAGATCAAATAAAGAGGAAGACCATTCCTTATTGGTAGGTGGCATTTTTAATAACAAGGGAATTTACATATAAATCCTGTCTTGGGTGTCCTCAAGACGAATAGATTGCTACAACCACCTACTAGAATTTTAGAAGTTTATATAGAGGCCTTAACAGGGTTTGGCACATATACCGTCCAGATGGTCTCAATAACACATTGCTTTCTCAAAGCTGTGTCCTCGATGATGACTCCCACCAGGAAAACAGTGAGCCAATTGTACATTCCATAGATAGGGGAGGGATGAGGAGTCTCTGATTGCCTGGGTCTAGCTTGTGGTTCAACGGGTGGCCATGCCTTCTTGATGACCCCCTCCAACTCTGCACCCATTGTGACAGGCTCTTATAATCTTACATGCCTTCATCCTCCACAACATGCCCTGAGTGGTCAGCAAAGTTCACTAGCATGGAGTTGGCTCATTTTGTGGTTATCTGGCTGCATGAGAGGCAGATACTATAGCACCAGTATGGGAACGTTCAAGAGAAAAACATAGATTAAGATAATGATTCCCAAAATAAGTAATATTTTTTCCACCAAGAGCCACATCATCTGATCCATTGATTTGATTTATTAAGGTCCCCTTGGCTGGGGGTCATATTACTCATGGCATTCACTTGTGTCCTCATATGATTTAATAATGATAATACATTAGCAGACTCATCAGGTATGAACATATACCATTCTATTTGGATAATGGCACAGATTCCTCCTTTCCAAGTAGTTACAATGCCCAAGGTCACCCTATTTTGGAGGACAGCTTTTCTCATTAGGGATATTTCAGTGTTCATTCAAGACAGGCTTTTCTGGCTATCATTTAAGGCTTGTTGGGTGAATTTAGTAATGACTTCTATTGTAGGCCAATGGAGGGAAAGGAGATGATAGCCAAATGATTGTACCAGTGGAAAACAGAATATACCCACCTGACTTTAAAGAGATGGAGGTTGACAGCTTTAGGAACTTGAACTTGTGCATACCATACTCATTGGCTGGGGAAGCAACACTTTCAGGTGTGCGAAGATGGATTTGGGTTAAGATATGCTACATCAGGGCCCCTAAATTCGCCCCTTTCAATGGCATGTGTTTCATTCCAAGTATAGCGTGTTTCAATAGGTCTGGCTTGCAGCACGACAGTGGGGTCCCAGTGGAAATTGAGTGGTTCCCCTACCCACCCAGGGATGTAAAGTAATCACCCATTCCAGTAAGACATTCAAGTGCAAATCCCAATAGATAATGCCTTTCCCAGGTATGATGGAGCTTGGTGTTCTCAGCCGCAAAGAACATTGATCTGTGGTGAGAGTTGGGACAATGACTGTTTCCCATGACTTCCATACCTTTCTGATAGTGGGTGTCTTGACAGGGGTCCCCAGTTTGGCATATGGGACAACAGGCTGTACTGGTTGATCATTGAAATGTATTAAAGCTTGGGGTAGTACTTTAGTTCACCTGGCCAAGGCGGTTTTACCTGTTAGTAATTTAATCTGCTGCTTTACTATTTCATTCTTCCTTTCTACTAACCTTGCTACTTGCAGGTTACAAGGGAGATGGAACCTCCATTAATGTCATGTTATTTTGCCTACTCTTGAACATAATGACCCATAAAATGTGAGCATATTTCTACATAGTACTCAGCTTCTCTAATGCCCTAATGGTAGTAGCCTGGCTTATGCAGCAATGGGAAGGCTTGGGTTAGGCCAAATGCAGTGTCCACACAGACAAAGGCATATTTCAAACCCTTAGTTGGAGGGATGGGGCCAATATAATCAATTTGCCAATCTCTCACTGGTGGAGCTCTGGTGGATGGCTCCAGACTCCTTTGGCGGTTGCCTTGGGCATTGTTTAGAATGTACAGGAATGCTGTTATTGCATTAACCAAATCACTGTATTTCAAGGGCAATCCACTATTCTTGGCAATATGCCATTCCACCTGGCCACTATGGTGACCGACCACTCTTCCGAAGCACCCAATCTGCTGTATGTACTGAAGGGTCAGTTGCTAGGGGTTATACCTTGGCTAAGGGGTATCAGTGCCTTAGAAGCTGTGATAGGGAATCTAGTGAGGGCTGCCTCAGGCTCTTGCAGGCAAGCCCAAATGTGTTTTCCACATATACAACCCTACAAGGGATTCATGATTATCCACCCCTCAGCTTCCCATTATCCAAGAAATTGGTTTAATCCTTTTAGATCAGCCCAACTGTCAGTCATGGTTAATGGCCAAGGCTCATGAGCAATCACCAGCCAAACTGCTGAGTTCAGCCCACTGGCTGCTGTGGTTTGTTCTCTTTCCATCCAGATGGTGTCAGTGTTGGGCTGAATAGAGTGACTACAGCCCATGTGGAGGATGCCCTGACCAGACATATCTGTATGCCAGGCATCAGCAGAAATTTCCTCCACTCCTCTCAACAGGATGCAAGGGCCACCACAGGAACATGTGAGGGTATTTGGAGAATCTACATACTTTACAGGGCCTAGTAGCTCCTGCATTTCTAGAGACAGTGGGCTGGTGAACATGGTGCTCTTTTGCTGCAAATAAGCATGCCACTTAGTCAAAGTGGGAGTTTGAGCCATGGCAGAGGTGGGTTGATGGCACATATTCTCAACCCACCCCATAATAGGAAGTGAAGTTCTTACTATGATATACTGTTCCTTTATGAGAGGCTCTACCTGAAGGAGTTCTGTGTACACTGCTAAAAGCTGTTGCTCTATGGGGGTGCCTGGGTGGTGCAGCTGGTTAAGCATCTGACTCTTGTTTTGGCTCAGGCTAAGATCTCAGGATTGTGATTTTTTTAAAAGATTTTATTTATTTATTCGACAGAATAGAGACAGCCAGCGAGAGAGGGAACACAAGCAGGGGGAGTGGGAGAGGAAGAAACAGGCTCATAGCAGAGGTGCCTGATGTGGGGCTCGATCCCACAATGCCGGGATCATGCCCTGAGCCGAAGGCAGACGCTTAACGGCTGTTCCACCCAGGCGCCCCTGAGGATTGTGATCTTAAGAATCATGAGATTGAGCCCTGTTTGGGCTCTGCCCTCGGTGCCGAGTGTGCTTGGGATTCTCTCCCTCTCCCTTAGCCCCTCCCCCTCACATAAATAAATAAATCTTTTTAACAAAGCTGTTGCTGTATGGAGGTGTATTGTGTTTCTGCCCACTTTCAGAGCTGTGACCAAAATCCTAGAGGTACTCACTCTCCTTCTGTTGTCTCTGCCACAGTGCTCAACCAATACCTTCTGGAGTCACAGATACATCTAACTCAAATGATAGCCCTGCTTGGGAGATGCCCAGAGCCTTAATTAGCCTTACTAGTATTTTTGTATTCTCAAAGGTAGATTTTTACTCTGATCCCCAGACCTTTCTTCATCAAGTGGTATAAGGGATGGAGGCACTGTGCCAGGTTGGGAATAAAAGTCTTTCAAAGCCTCAAAATCCCTACAAAAGCTTGCATCTCTTTCACATTCTTAGGGGTCATATAGGCTTACATCTTGTCAATTACAGCTTCAGGACAATGCATATCTTGGCCAGCCATACAACTCCCAAAAACTTTATGGATGTGCGCAAGCCTTGCCGATGTTCCAGCAAAGTTTGCTGAGTGTCCTGCAGCACAGGCAAGTCGTCACATGTTAACATTATACCATCAGTGTAATGAGTACATTTTACGGATATGGGGAAGGAGAATGGAGACAAATCTCAAGCTACCATCACATAACATATTGTGTGTATGTGCAGTAGCCTTGGGGAAGCAGTTGAAAGATCTATTGTTGTCCCTCTTACATGAAGGCAAATTGATCTTGTGGCCAGGGGTATACTGAAAAAAAGCATCTGCTAAGTTCAGGACAACATGGTACACTCCTAGAACCATGGCCAAAGTATCTAAGATGATGACAGTATTGGGCATAGCCACATGGATGTGAGGGCACTCCTTTGTTCAGTTCTTGGTAGTCCATGGTTATCTGCCATGAGCCATTTAGCTTTTTTTAACTGGCCATACCATGTTGAAAGCAGCATGGGCGTGTATTATAGTTGGCTCCAGTGCCGAACAGAGCTGTCACCTTTTGTTTATTTCTGGAGACCAGTGAATACTGAGTTTAATGTGAGGTCTCGCATCACCCCCAATGGCCCTCACCTGGATGCAGTCTTGGTCTGTAGCCTGTATCTGGGGCATGTGAAGCACTCACCTGGAATAGGACTGTATCTCTGAGGCCTCTGCTGGAGCAGGTGGGGCATCAGGGATGGTAGGGGCAGGTAGGGCAGGTCTGAATTGTTCATGTTTAAAGGCTTTCCAAAGGCTAACCAACATAGTGTTGGATCGCTGATCTATCTTTTCAGGTGGGATTCTGGTAGCATGGAGGTCAAATTACATTTGCTTCTGGGTTACTTTTACTGGACAGCTTTACAGCTGATTGGGATAGACTTTTGGGTTTCCAAGCTCCCTTTCTTTCTCAGGTCTTTCCCATAGTCCATACCCATTCCTGGAATTTGTCAGTTTCCCCCCGGTCAGCAGTTGATTACCCAACATCGTAAATGTCTTATCTCATGACTGGGCTAACATGGATATCAGTATCCTATACCGGGTGCTGAAGTGGACTGAAGTATCTTGCCTGTCATTTCTGCAGTAAATGTGGCCCAGTGAAAGCAGGGGCAGAGATTGCTTGTTTCATTCTCAACTCCCTAAGTATTTGTTGTAACTCCTCTATAGATTGTGCTCGGGAGATTCCCCCTAATTGGGCCAAGCCTCCCTGCAGGCTAGTATAATCCAATCTATAAGGGAGTAAGTACCTTAACCCCCCTGAGCACTATGCATGCGCTGCCAGAGGGCAGGATATGTGGTGATGTTGTTCATTTTCTCTGTTTCCTGACCTGTTGGAGAAATGCCATTGCATTTCTGGCCCCCTGACCCCTGGATCCCATAGCTGCACTAACCATGCCTGGATACTTAACCTGGCCTTTTGCTGCAATGTGGCAGCTATATTGGTAAGTTCAGTAGGAGTATATTCTCTCATCATGAACATTTTCCGAACTGGGGGCTGCACTGTTGGTTGGGGTTGTTGCTGTGCTCTTGCTTTCCTTTGTATCAGGGCTTGAATAGCAGGGGAATTTTGTGTGTTTCACTCAAATCGCAACATCCTCCCCTTCACTCTCCTCCCTTTTCCAGAGATTCCACCTGTTAGGATCCCAATCAGGTTTTGTCACAAGCTCTCAGACTTTAATCTGCAGTAGCTGGTTATAGGTTTTCTGCATTGACTTTTTTGAACTTGAAAAATGTACCACTTCTTAAGTCTGGCTTCCATGGTTTCTGATGAGAAATGGTGTTCGTGTGAATTGTTTTCCCTGTATAGATGAAGTGAAATTTCTCTCATTGATTCTAAGATTTTTATTATGATTTTATTTAATTTTATTTACCTTTAGTCTTTGGAAGTTTAACTATAATGTGTCTTGTTGTGGACTTCAACAAAATCCTGCATGAGTGTTAATCAGCTTCTTGAATTTGTAGGTTTAAATATCTTCCCTAATTTATGAACATTTCATAATTTGATTACTTTTTCAGCCCCATGCTCCTTATTCTCTCCTTCTAGAATTTGGTAACACAAATATTGTGTCTCACTGGTCCCTGAGAATCTATTCCTTTTTAAGTCTATTTCCTCTTGCTGTTCAGATTGGTAATGTCTATTGTTCTGTCTTCCAGTTTACATATGCTTTCCTCTGTCTTATTCATTATGCTTTTGAGTTTATACATAGTGTTTTAAATTTTGATTATAATTTTCAGTTCTAAAATTTCAGTTTGGTTGTTTTTTATGTCTTGTATTTCTTTTTTTTCTAAAAGTTTTTATTTAAATTCCAGTTAGTTAACATACAGTGTTATATTAGTTTTAGGTGTACAATATAGTGATTCAACTCTTCCATACAACCCCCAATGCTTATCACAACAAGTGCACTCCTTAATCCCCATCATCTGTTTAACCCATCCCCCCCACCTCTCCACTGATAACCATGTTTATTCTCTGTAGTTAAGAGTGTGTTTCTTCATAGTTAATTGGCCTATTTAAGAAATCTATTTCTTCCTGTTTCAGTCTTGGTAGTTTATAGGTTTCCAGGGAAGGCCTCCATCTCTTCCAGATTGTTTAGTTTTTTGGCATATAGCTGTTGATAAAAGTTTCTAATAATCCTTGCAATTTCAATGGTGCTGGTCGTGACCTCTCCCTTTTCAGTCATAATTTTAATAATCTCAGTCCTTTCTCTTTGTTTTTGGACAAGTTTTGCCAGTGGTCTATCAATTTTATGGATTCTCTCAAAGAACCAGCTTCTAGTCCTGTTGATCTGCTCTACTGTGGTTCTGGTCTCTAATTCATTGATTTCTGCTCTAATCTTGGTCAACTCCTTCCTTGTCAGTGGGTTAGGCCTGTCCCTCTGTTGCTGTTCCAGTTTCTTGAGGTGAGAATATAGAAACTGCATTTTAGATTTTTCTATTCTTTTGAGTGAGGCTTGGATGGCTATGTATTTCCCCCTTAGGACTGCCTTTGCAGTATCCCATAGGTTTTGGACCGTTGTGTATTCATTCTCGTTGGTCTCCATAAATTGTTTAATTTGTTTTTTGATTTCCTGGTTTATCGAGTCATTCTTGAGCAGGATGGTTCTTAGCCTCCAAGTGTTTGAGTTTCTTCCAGGTTTTTCCTTGTGGTTGAGTTCCAATTTCAGAGCGTTGTGGTCTGAGAATATGCAGGGGATAATTTCAATCTTTTGGTATTGGCTGAGACCTGTTTTGTGTCCCAGAGCATGATCTATTCTTGAGAATGTTCCATGGGCATTTGAATAGAATGAGTATTCTTTGGTTCTGGGGTGTAGTGTTCTATATATATCTATGAGGTCCAACTCGTCGAGTATGGCATTCAAAGCCTTTGATTCTTTGCTTAGTTTTTGCCAGGGTGTTCTGTCTATTTCTGATAGTGGGGTGTTGAGGTCCCCTACTATTACTGTGTTCTTATCTATATGTCTCTTTATTTTGGTTAAGAGTTGGCTTGTGTATCTTGCTGCTCCCCTGTTGGGGGCATATATATTAATAATTGTCATATCCACTTGTTGAATACTTCCTTTAAGAATAATATAGTGCCCTTCTGTATCTCTCTCTATGGCCTCTAGTTTAAAATCCAGTCTATCTGATATGAGAATTGCTACTCCAGCTTTCTTTTGAGGTCCATTTGCGTGGAAGATGGTACTCCATCCCCTTACTCTAAGTCTGAATGCATCTTTGGGTTCAAAATGAGTCTCTTGTAGACAGCAAATGGATGGGTCATGTCTTTTTATCCAATCTGCAACCCTGTGGCGTTTTATGGGAGAGTTTAAGCCATTTAGATTGATAGAGATTATTGACAGATATGATTTTAATGATGCCATTTCTCTTTAAAGTCTTTGTATCGGTTGTGACTTGCTGCTCTGTATCACTCTTGGGGCCTTTTTACCTTTATAGAGCCCCCCTTAATATCTCCTGTAGGGCTGGTTTCGTGGTTACGAAATTGGTTAATGATTGGCGATTTTGGAACGTCTTTATTTCTCCATCAATTCTGAATGACAGCTTTGCTGGATAAAGGATCCTTGGCTGCATGTTTTTCTCTGAAAGAGCTTTAAAAATGCCCCCCCAAGCCTTTCTCTCATTCCAGGTCTCTGTAGACAGGTCTGACGTAATCCTGATACCTTTGCCTTGGTACGTGAGAAATTTCTTTGCCCTGGCCGCTTTCAATACTGTATCCTTGGATCTAATATTTGCGAATTGCACTATGACATGCCGTGGCGTAGGTTTGTCCTGGTTGAGCTTGGATGGGGTCCTCTCTGCCTCTTGGACACGAATGCTTGTTTCCCTTGCTAGATTAGGGAAGTTTTCAGCTACAATTTGTTCAAATATCTCTTCTAGACCTCTGTTTTTCTCCACCCCTTCAGGGATGCCGATGATTCTGACATTGGATCGTTTCATAGAGTCAGTAATCTCCCGTAATCTACATTCGTGGGCGTGGATTTTTTTAAGACCAGCTTCTATTTTCGTTTTTTCTTCTACTAACCCATCCTCCAATTCGCTAACGCGTTCCTCTGCCTCGGTGACCCTGGCCGTCAGAGCCTCTAGTTTTGACTG
>NC_048238.1:54075883-54082726 GCF_002007445.2 Ailuropoda melanoleuca | reverse complement strand
AAAAAAAAAAAAAAAAAAAAGAGTGTGTTTCTTGGTTTGCTTCTCTCTCTCTCTTTTACCTTTACTTGACTTTCTATTTATTTGCAGGTACTTTTGTTTTTTTCACTTTTCTCAAGCATGTTCCTAATTGCTCATTGGAATATTTTGGTGCTGTATGTAAGTGATGAATCACTAAATTGTACACCTGAAGCTAATATCATACTGTATGTTAACTAATCGGAATTTAAATAAAAACAAAAACAAAATAAAACTTTAAAAAAAGAATATTTTGATAATGGCTGGTTAAAATGACTCAGTTCTAACATCACTATCATTTTGGTGGTGCAATCTTTTTATTTAAAATGCAATTGAGATTTAAATGAGTACAAAAAACTGTGACTTTAAGGTGTACAATGTGTTGATTTGATACACTTATATATTGAAAAATGATTACCATCATATTGGTAGCTAACACCATCATCCTGTCATATAATTATTATTTCTTTTTTTGTGGTAAGATCATTTAAGATCTACTTTCTTAGCAACTTTAAAGTATATAATATTGTTAATGATAATCACCATGTTGTACATTAGATCTGGCATTATTTATCTTATAAGTGGAACTTTGTAACTTTTGACCAATATCTCACCATTTCCCTCAACCACCAACCCATGGTAACTACCATTCTACACTGTATGAGTTCAGCCTTTTTAGACTTCACATATAAGTGATATAACGCATTTATATGACTTATTACATTTATATGACTTTCTCTGTCTGACTTATTTCACATAGCACAATACCCTAAAGGTCCATCCATGTTGTTGCAAATGGCAGGATTTCCTTATTTTTTATGGCTGAATAATAATTCATTGAATCTCACATCTTTATCTACTCATCTGTTGGCAGACACTTAGGATGTTTTATATCTTAGCTGTTATGAATAATGCTTCAATGAACATGGGAGTGCATATATCATTTTGAATCCTGTTTTCATTTCCTTTGGATTTATACCCAGAAACATCGGATCATATGGTAGTTCTATTTTCAATTATTTGAGGAATTTTCATACTGCTATGAAAATAGTGGCTGTACCAATTTAAATTCCCACAAATAGTTCACAACAGTTCTTTTTCCTCCACATCCTCCCCAACATTTATTATCTAATGCCTTTTTGATAATAGCTCTTTTTTTAAAATGTTTTTTTATTATATTATGTTAGTCACCATACAGTATATCCCTGGTGTTTGATGTAAAGTTCGATGATTCATTAGTTGCATATAACACCCAGTGCTCCATGAAACACGTGCCCTCCTTACTACCCATCACCAGCCTATCCCATTCCCCCACCCCTCTCCCCTCTGAAGCCCTCAGTTTGTTTCTCAGAGTCCATAGTTTCTCATGTTTCATTCCCCCTTCTGATTACCCCCCTTTCTTTATCCCTTTCTTCCCCTACTGATCTTCCTAGTTCTTATGTTCCATAGATGAGAGAAACCATATGATAATTGTCTTTCTCTGCTTGACTTATTTCACTTAGCATTATCTCCTCCAGTGCCGTCCATGTTGCAGCAAATGTTGAGAATTCGTTCTTTCTGATAGCTGAGTAATATTCCATTGTATATATGGACCACAGCTTCTTAATCCAGTCATCTGTTGAAGGGCATCTCGGCTCCTTCCATGATTTGGCTATTGTGGACAATGCAGCTATGAACATTGGGGTGCATATGGCCCTTCTCTTTACTACGTCTGTATCTTTGGGGTAAACACCCAGTAGTGCAATGGCTGGGTCATAGGGTAGTTCAATTTTTAACTTTTTAAGGGACCTCCACACTGTTTTCCAGAGTGGCTGTACCAACTTGCATTCCCACCAACAATGTAGGAGGGATCCCCTCTCCACATCCTCTCCAGCAATTGTTGTTTCTTGCCTTGTCTATTTTTGCCATTCTAACTGGCGTAAGGTGGTATCTTAGTGTGGTTTTGATTATAGCTCTTCTAACAGGTGTGAGATAACAGCTCGTTGTGTTCGATTTGCATTTCCGTGATAATTAGTGATGTTGAGCACCTTTTCATGTACCCATTGTCCATGTGTATGTCTTTATTGGAAAAATGTGAATTAAAGTCTTCTGCTCATTTGAAAATGGGTTTGTTTGGCTTTTGCTTTTGAACTGTACGAGGTTTTAATATATTTTAGATATTAAACATGTATAAGGTACGTAATTAGCAAATACTTTTTCCCTTTCCATAGGTTGACTTGTCATCTTGTTGATTGTTTCTTTTGCTGTGTAGATGCGTTTTAGTTTGATGTAGTCCTACTAATTAATTTTGCTTTTGTTGCTTGTGTTTTTGGTATCATATCCAAAATATTGTTGCCAAGCCCAATCTCAAGATTTTTTCTTTTCTTCTAGGAGTTTCACAGTTTCGTGTCTTATGTTCAATACTTTAATCTATTTCAGGTCAATGTTTGTAAGTGGTATTATAGGAGTTCAATTTCATTTTTCTGCATGTGGTTGTCTAGTTTTTATAACACAATTTATTGAAGAGACTATCTTTTCACCATTGAGTGTTTTTGGCTTTACTGTCAAATATTAGTTGATCAGATATGAAGGGGTTTATTCCTGGGTTCTTTTTTTCTTTTTTTGTGGAAAATTGCCACCATTTTTATTTTTATAAAAATAAAGATGCATTGGCTATGGTTTATATGTTCAAATGATAAGATTATTCCTGGGTTCTTGATTCTATTTCATTGTTCTATTTTTATGCCACAACCATAATATTTTAATTACTACAACTTTGTAGTACAATTTGGAATCAGGAAGTTTGATGCCTCCTGCTTTGTTCTTTTTTGGGATTGCTTTGGTTATTCAAGGTCTTTTGTGGTTCCATATAAATTTGTAAGATTTTGTTTTATATTTCTGTGAAAAATGCTTTTGAATTTTGATAAAGGTTACATTGAATCTATAGATGGCTTTGTGTGGTATGGATATTTTAACAATATTAATTCATCTGATGTATGAACAGAGGATATCTTTTCATTTGTTTTGTTTTCTTCAATTTCTTTTATCAACGTCTCATAGTTTCCATGTACAGATCTTTCACTTCTTATTTTATTTATGAATATTTTATTGTTTTTAATGCTATTATGAAGTGTTGGTTTTCTTTATTTCTTGTTCAGACGTTTTCTTATTAGTGGATAGAAACACAACTGATGGGGCGCCTGGGTGGCACAGCGGTTGGGCGTCTGCCTTCGGCTCAGGGCGTGATCCTGGCGTTATGGGATCGAGCCCCACATCGGGCTCCTCTGCTGTGAGCCTGCTTCTTCCTCTCCCACTCCCCCTGCTTGTGTTCCCTCTCTCACTGGTTGTCTCTGTCTCTGTCAAATAAATAAATAAAATCTTTAAAAAAAAAAAAGAAACACAACTGATTTCTGTGTTTTCATTCTATACTATGTAAATTTGCCAAATTGATTGATTACTTCCAACAGTTTGTTTGGTTGAGTCTTTAGGATATTCTCTATATAAGATTATGTCATTTGCAAAAATATAATTTCACTTTTTCCTTTTCCACTTGGATAACTTTTATTTCTTCATCTTGACAGACTGCTCAAACTAGGACTTCCAGTACTATATTGAATAAGAGTGGTGAGAGTGGGCACCCTTGTCTTCTTAATCTTAGAGGAAAAGTTGTAAACCTTTCACCTTTGAGTCTGATGTTAGCTGTGGGTTTGTCGACATGCCCTTTATTATGTTGAGGTATGTTCCTTCTATACCAAATTTGTTGAAGGTTTTTTGTTATGAAAGGATGTTACATATATCTTAATTTTTAAAATTTTTATTGGGAATTAATTGATGTATAACGTGTAATTTTAAGGTATACAATATAATGATCTAATATATGTATATATTGAAAAATGGTTGCCACAATAAGATTAGGTAACATTCATCACCTCACATAATTACAATTTTTCTCTTGAGAACTTTTAAGATCTACTTTCTTAACAACGTTCAAATATACAATATAGTATTAACTATAGTCATCATGTTGTACATTACACTCCCAGAACTTATTTATAAGTAGAAGTTTGTACTTTTTGACCATTTTCACCTAATTTCCCTACCTACCACTCCTGCCTTGGCAACCAAGGACCTGCCTATGTTTTTTAATTTTTTTTTTTAGATTTCACATTAAAGGGAGATTATACAGTATCTGTCTTTCTCTGTCTGACTTATTTCACTTGGCGTATTGCCTTCAGGTTGTCACAAATGGCAATATTTCCTTTTTATGGCTGAATAGTATTCCACTGTGTATATATACCACAATATTTTATCCATTCATCCATCAATAGATACTTAGGCAGTTTCCATATCTAGGCTATTGCAAATAATGTTGTAATGAATACGTAAGTGTAGATATCTCTTCAGGACACTGATTTTGTTCCCTTTGGATATATATCCAGAAGTGGGATTGCTGGATCATATGGCAGATCTATTTCTAATTTTTTGAGGAAACTCCATACTGTTTTTGTCTTCCATGATGGCTGCACCAATTTACATTCCCAACAACAATTTACAAGGATTCCCCTTTCTCCACATTCTTGCCAGCATTTGTTATCTCTTGTCTTTTTGGTGGTAACCATTCTAACACCTGTGATGTGATATCTCATTTTGGTTTTGATTTGCATTTCCCAGATGATTAGTAATGTTAAGCATGTTTGCATGCACCCATTGGCCATTTGAATATCTTTGGAAAAATGTTTATGCAGGTCCTTTACACATTTTTAAATTGAATATATATATATATATATATATATATATTATATATATATATATATGCTATTGAGTTACATGAGTTCCTTATATATTGGATATTAATTCCTTATCAGATATGTGGTTTGCAATATTTTGCCCCATTCCATAGTTTGCCTTTTCATTTTATTGATTGTTTCTTTTGATGTGCAGAAGCATCTTTGTTTAATATATTCCCACTTCTTTATTTTTGTTTATTTGTTCTTAGCGTTTTAGGTACCATATCCAAGAAACTATTGTTAAGATCCATGTGAAGTGTATTTTCCCTGTTTTCTGCTAATAGTTTTATGGTTTCAGGTCATACCTTTAAGTGTTCAATTTGTTTCAAATTAACTGTTGTGAATTTCATTCTTTTGTATGTAAATATCCAATTTTCCCAACACCATTTATTGAAGAGAACTTTTTTTGCTTTATCAAGTATTCTTGACTTCCTTGTCAGATATTAGTTGACCATATATGGATGGTTTACCTCTGGGCTCCTAAGTCTGTTCCATTGGACTATATGTCTGTTTCTGTGGCAGTACCACACTGTTTTAATTACTATGGCTTTGTAATATAGTTTGAAAACATGAAGTGTAATGCCTCCAGCTTTGTTCTTCTCAAAATTGTTTTGGCTATTTGGGGTTTGTTATTCCATATGAATATTAGGATTATTTCTTCTTTTTTTAAATTTTTATTTAAATTCTAGTTAGTTAACATACAGTGCAATATTGGTTTCAGTGATTCATCAATTACATACAACACCCAGTGCTCATAATAACAAGTGCCCTCCTTAATATCCATCACCCACCTGGCCCATCCCTCACCCACCTCCCTCCATCAACCCTCAGTTTGTTCTCTATAGTTAAGAGTCTTTTATGGCTCATTTCCCTGTCTCTCTCTTTTTTTCCTCTTCCCATATGTTCATCTGTTTCATTTCTTAAATTTCACATGTGAGTGAAATCATATGGTATTTGTCTTTCCCTGACTGACTTATTTCACTTAGCATAGTACACTCTAGCTCCATCAATGTCATTGCAAATGGCAAGATTTTGTTCTTTTCTTTGGCTGAGTAGTATTCCATCGTATATATGTACCACCTCTTCTTTATCTATTCATCAGTCAAGGGACATTTGGACTCTTTCCATATTTTGGCTACTGTTGATAATGCTGCTATCAACACTGGGGTGCATGTACTCCTTCGAATCTGTATTTTTGTATCCTTTGGGTAAATAAGTAGTAGTGCAATTGCTAATCATAAGGTAGTTCTATTTTTAACTTTTTGAGGAACTCCGTACTGTTTTTCACAGTGACTGCACCAGTTTGCATTGCCACCATCAGTGCAGGAGAGTTCTCCTTTCTCCACATAGGATTGCTTCTTCTATTTCTGTAAAAAATACCACTAGAATCTTGATAAGGATTATGTTGAATCTATATATGGCTTTGGGTAACATGGGCATTTTAACAATATTAATTCTTTTAATCCATGAATGTGGGATATCCTTCCATTTTTTATATCTTTTTTCAATTTCTTTTATCAATATCTTTTAGTTTTTAGTGAGTGTAAAAATATTTCACCTCCTTGATTAAATTTATCCCTATTATTTTTTGATGTTATTATGAATTGGATTTTCTATATTTTTTCAAATGGTTTATTGTTAGTGTATATAAACACTACTAATTTTGTATGTTGATTTTCTATCCTGTAATTATATTGAATTTGTTCATTAATTCTAGCAGCTTTGTGATGGAGTCTCTAGGGTTATCATCTACAGATTTCACCTATGAGTAGAGAGTTTAATATTTTCCTTTCCAATTTGGATGACTCTTATTTTTCTTGCCTAATTGCTCTGGCTAGGACTTCCAATACTATGTTGAATAAAAATTTTTTTTTATTATGATAGGTTAGTGACCATACAGTACATCATTAGTTTTTGATGTAGTGTTCCATGATTCATTGTTTGCGTATAACACCCAGTGCTCCATGCAATACATGCCCTCCTTAATACCCATCACCAGTCCATCCCATTCCCCCACCCCCCTCCCCTCTGAAACCCTCAGTTTGTTTCCCAGAGTCCATAG
>NC_048238.1:54019224-54073735 GCF_002007445.2 Ailuropoda melanoleuca | reverse complement strand
AAGAACTAGGAGGATTGGTGGGGGAAGAAAGGGATGAAGAAGGGGGGATAATCAGAAGGGGGAATGAAGCATGAGAGACTATGGACTCTGAGAAACAAACTGAAGGCTTCAGAGGGGAGGGGGGTGGGGGAATGGGATAGACTGGTGATGCGTAGTGAGGAGGGCACGTGTTGCATGGTGCACTGGGTGTTATACGCAACTGATGAATCATCGAACTTTACATGAGAAACCAGGGATGTACTGTATGGTGACTAACACAATATAATAAAAAACATTATAAAAAAAACAAAACAAAAAACTTAACCAGAGAGGTAAAGGATGCATACTCCTGAAACTACAGAACACTGATGAAAGACATTGATGAAGACACAAAAAGATGGAAAAACATTCCATGCTCACGGGTCAGAAGAACAAACATAATTAAAATGTGTATGCTACCCAGAGCAATCTACACTTTCAACGCCATCCTGATCAAAATACCAATGACATTTTTCAATGTGCTGGAACAAACAATCCTTAAATTTGTGTGGAACCAGAAAAGACCCCAAGTCACCAAGGAAATGTTGAAAAAGAAAAACAAAGCTGGGGGCATCATGTTGCTGGATTTCAAGCTATACTATGTTGAATAAAATTGATGAGAGTGGGCATCCATTTCTTTACATTGTTCTTTAACCCTTGTCTAAATGCATTACCTAGCGGTTGTCACATCCATTCGCTGACACAACACTGATTTTAATGTAGGAAGCGAGTAGCACTCTTAACAAACATGTTTTTTACATGTGTCATAAGCTTCTGTATATGCAATACAAAACCATTAATACATCCATTTACTGATATAACAGTGGTTTCAAGACTGCAATCAAGTAGCAATCTTAAAATCATGTTTATTGCAATTCATTAAACACTTCTCTACCTGTGTCACAGAACGGCTTTCTCATACATTCACTGATATAGCACTGATTTTAATGTATCAGATAACTAACACTCTTCCGAAAAACTTTTTTACATGTGTTCTTAAAGACTTCTCTATGCATTACAAAGTGGGCATCATATTCATTCACTGTAATAACACTTCTCAATGTAGCAATCAAGTAGCATTCTTAGAAACATCTTTATTACCACTGTTCTTAAACACTTTTTTACATGCATTACAGTTTGGCTTTCACAGAAATTCTTTGGTAGAACACTATTTGCAAGGTAGCAAGCAACGTTCTTTGAAACATCGTATTACAAGTATTCTTAAACATGTTTTTTCATGACTTACAGTATGGCTGTCTCATCCAATCACTCATATGACACTGATCCAAATGTAGCAAGGCAGTGGCACTCTTACAAATATGATTTTAACAAATGTTCTTAATAACTCCTCAACATGCATTACACAATGGCTATCACACTCATTGATAATACACTGTTCTCAATGTAGCAACCAAGTAGAATTCTTAGGAACATCTTTATTTTAAGTGTACTTGGCTTCCTTGTCAAATAACAGTTAACTGTCTATGTGGGTTTTTTTTTTCCTGGGTTCTTCATTTTGTTTCATTGGTCTATGTGCTTTTTTAAAACAAGGATTTATTATTTTATTTTATTTTATTTTATTTTATTTTATTTTATTTTATTTTATTTCACCATGATAAGTATACTCTTTACTCCCAATCCCCTATTTTACCCATTTCCATACGCCCTTTCCCTCTGTAACCAGCAGTCTGTTCTCTATAGTTAAGAGTCTGTTTCTTGGTTTCTCCCTCTCTCTTCTTTTTCCATTGCTCATTTGCTTTGCTTTTTAAAAATTCCAAATATGAATGAAACCATATGGTATTTGTCTTTCTCTGACTGAGTTATTTCATTTAGCATTATACTTTAGCTCTCTCCATGTCATTGCAAATGGCAAGATTTCATTCTTTTTAATGGCTGAATGATATTCCACTATATAAATATATAAATGTAAATATGAATATAAACATATATGGCGCATCTTCTTTGTCTATTCATTTATCAGTGGACACTTCGGCTGCTCCCATAGCTTGGCTATTGTAAATAAAGCTGCAATGAACTAGGGGAGAATGCATCCCTTTGCATTAGTGTTTTTTTTTTTTAATTTGGTGGGTAAATACCCAGTAGTGCAATTACTGGGTCATAGGGTAGTTCTATTTTTGATTTTTCGAGGAATCTCCATACTGTTTCCCACAATGGCTGCACCAAATTGCATTTCCACCAACAGTGTATGAGAGTTCCTTTTTCTCCACATCCTCACAAACACTTGTTTCTTGTATTTTTTATTTTAGCTATTCTGACAGATGAGAGGTGATCTCATTGTAGGTTTAATTTGTATTTCCCTGACGATCAGTGACATTGGGCATCTTTTCATGTGTCTGTTGGCCATCTTTGGAAAAATGTCTATTCAGGTATTCTGCCCATTCTTTAAGTGGATTGTTTTTTTGGTGTTGAGTTTTATAATTTTTAAAATATATTTTAGATATTAACCCCTTATCAGTTGTATCGTTTGCAAATATTTCCCCCCATTTAGTAGGTTGTTTTTTTGTTTCATTAATGGTTTCCTTCACTGTGCAAAATCTTTTGTTTGATGTAGTCCCAATTGTTCATTTTTGCTTTCGTTTTCCTTACTCGAGGTGATATAATCTAAATTTTTGTTGTTAATAAGCCTCCCAGTCTGTGGTGTTTTTCATAACAGCCCAAATGGACTAAGACATGTTTGAAATCTTCCTCTGTCTCTATCTTACAAGGAAATATAATTGCATTTACGGTCTCCATATATAATCCAGGGTAAGATCCTCTTCTGAAGTTCCTTAATCTAATTGCATCTTTTTAAAAAAAGATTTTATTTATTTATTCGACAGAGAGAGACAACAAGAGAGGGAACACAAGCAAGGGGAGTGTGAAAGGGAGAAGCATCCTTCCTGCTGAGCAGGGAGCCCAATGCGGGGCTCGATCCCAGGACCCTGGGATCATGACCTGAGCTGAAGGCAGACGCTTAACGGCTGAGCCACCCAGGTGCCCCATCTAATTGCATCTTTTGTCATATAAGAGAATATTCGCTGTTCTGCCATATAAAGTTTTATTATTTAGAAGTTTTAAGGATTAAGAAGTGGACATGTCTTTTGGGGGGGGCACCATTCAACCTGTTCCAGGCTTGGAACTTCCACTTTGTTTCATCAGGCTAGAGAACCAGGAGGGGTTATGCTGGAAGAGGAAAGAACTTCTCCCTTTTCCCTGGAAGGCATTTGACTTGTTGCTTCCTTCATCCATAGGGGCAAATCAGAAGTGTGTGCACAAGTACAATTAAAGACAAACTCTAAAGTCCAAGTAATTTGTGTTTATTATTTTGTGGTATTTTTTTCCTGTCTTAGGGGATTTTTTCCTGTTTTAGGGGAGCATTTCCAAGTGATCCATTTCGAGCTGGCCTTTCTAAGGCTTTTCTTGTTGAAAAGGGTTTAGATTAATGATAGCAGCTTAATTGCCTTCCCCTTTCAGTGACATTTGAATTTTAATTAAAGATTGACAGACCTAGAATCTCAGAGATTGGTGATTACAGTAAGCTCAAGATCCACACAGTATAGATGGAAAAATGGGGACTCTGAAAAGGTAAGTCTCCATGGTAAACTCTGGAAGACAAAAAAAGTCTTTTGAGAACAAAGGACTGAATATCACATTAGTGGTACTTTAATCTCTGAGAAACCAAGAGAGGGAGGGTGTGTCTGTGTGTGTGTGTGTGTGTGTGTGTGTGTGTGTGTGTTATTTTGGTTAGTAGTGAGGAAGAGAAAAAGTATTTGGGTTTTTTTTCCAGGATGTCATATAGAAATTAAAGCTAGAATAGCCACTTAGAGCCAAATCAAGTACCTAGACTGTACAAATGAAATGGCAGAGACCCTTATTAATGAAGTGACCTAACCAAAAATTACACAACCATTTAGTTGCAGAAGTAGGTAAAACTAGAATTTCAGGTCTCACTTTCCAATTTAGTGCTTCTTTTTCCATACCATGAGAATAGCTACTTTTACTATTAACTCAGAGTATGGATCCCGAAAACACACAGTAGGACACTGCTTTGCTTTGCATTGATGCTCGTACTTGAAGATTCAATGCTCACATACTCCGCTTTCTCTCTACCCTCCAAACCCATCTGCATAGTATGAGAGACCTACTGATTATCAATTATTGGTGTCCCTCAGTAGCATATTCCAACATTAATATAAAAGAAAGTAATCCCCACCTGGAAGAGTAAACTTAAGTTACCTAAAGTGACTATCTCCAAAGACTAAATCCTCTAGTGAGTTCCTCCCTTCTGTATTGTTATCAGAGTTGCAAGCACGCTGCTGTATTTATTTGCAGCTTTCTTAAGACATAATCAACATACAGGAAACTGCATGCATTTAAAGTATGAAAGTTGATTGGCTCCCTGCTCAGCAGGGGTTCTGCTTCTCCCTCTAACCCTCTCCTCTCTCATGCTCTCTCTCTTTCTCATGCTCTCTCTCTCATCCTCTCTCTCTCAAATGAATAAATAAAATTTAAAAAAATTACTTGAAGATTTGGTGTGAAAACATGTTTTTTAAGGAAAGATTTTTCTCTCATAAAATGGCATGAATTTGAAAAGTAGTGAAAATATGAAAATCTGCATAATCCCACCACCCTAGCTGAACACTCTTAGTCATTTGGCTCATTCTTACTCCTGCTTCTTACCTCATCAGAAAAATAATTTCTTTATTGAAACCTAATTTAAAGATTTATTTATTTGAGAGAGAGAGAACACTAATGTGGGGGGCAGAGGGAGAGGGAGAGTCAGACTCCCTGCTGAGCAAGGAGCCCCATGCCAGGCTCAATGCGGGCTCCATCCCAAGACCCCGAGAACATGACCTGAGCTGAAGGCAGATACTTAACTGACTGAGCCACCCAGGCACCCCTATCGGAACCTGCTTTAAATGTAACTTTTGAGCTTTGGTGTTTAACCTGCTTTTTTGTACATACTTCCAAGCACACACCACCATAATATAGCCATAAAAGCATGGGGTGTATATTTTTCTCAGGTCTCAGAGAAAGAATTGACATATCTTCTTAGAGAAAGTGGCTGCAAAATGCTATTAAGAACAAAAGCTTTGTATTGTGGTTCTGTTAGCAGGTTCTAGAAAATTAGAATCTATAAAAATAGAAAAATGTTTCTTCTCTGTGGAACATAAGTTTATAGCAGGAAAGAACAACCCCCAGAGAAATCCAACTGCTATAGCCAAAGATATTCTTTTCTTTTGGTGAGACAGTGTTAAGGACGAGGAAGCTAAGTACCTACGTACACTCAGATCTTAGCTTCCTCATCCTTAAAATCCCCACCTCTCTCCACAGTAGATTGGAAGGACTCGTTTTAATGGTGATTTTCTTTTGTGCAGCACTCCAGATGGCTTACTGGCCAAGTAGCATGCTATATATTTCACCCCATAGTTATTGGGAGCAATGAGGTGGAATAGAATGTGTGCTGGCCTGAGAGTCAAGAAATCCTAGCACAGTGCCTGGCACAGAGTAGGCACTAAATAAATAATCATTCAATTTAGTAGACCTGTGTTCTAATCCTAGATTTTGTCATTAACTTACTGAAAAGTTGGTAACTTTTTGACGAGAAAGAGAGCTTAAATTGATCTATCTTTATTACCTTTCCCCAATATGTAAACCCGGGCTGAGAAAAAAAAAAGATTAACCAAAGATACTTACGTCCCTCTAGTCTCTAGTTTTTAAACTACAAAGTGGGAAATAACAACTCTTGCCTATCTCATAAAGGATAAGGGTATTAGGCCAGATAATACACAAGTGTGAAAGTACATTGAAAAATATAAAATATTACACACATGTAAGGCATTATTAAGATTATTGGCAGAAGCCCCAAATTCACTGATGGGAAGACTAGGTGAGCTGAAAAACAAAAGGTTAATTCTGCATTTCTAGGTAGTAATTATTTGCTGGTGGGTACTGAGAGAGCTGTATGCAACTTCAGTGACATAATCTGATACCAAATGAAAAAGAAGGGGCTTTAAGTTTGAATTCATCACTAGAGACTACAAAAGATCATTTTTATGTAACTCAGAGTTCTCATCAGCATCCATGATTGCCTTGCTGCATATGTTTGGAAAATGATGATTGTTTATATCTCCATTTCCCTATCAGCAAAATGGAGCAATTAATATCTTCCTCATGAAAGTTTTGTGAAGATGCATGAAGGAAAGGCAGAATATAACTCCAAGAGCCTGGATGAAGATAGAAGGGTTTTTTCCTTAAATCTTTTCAAGCCTAAATGACATACCCCCAGGAGCAGCCATAGAAAAGAAGCCCTTTTTCTGAGATAAATTTCTTATTCTTAACCCAAACACAGGTATTTATACTCAAGAATCTAATTTCTTAAGAATTTTGAAGATGTATCTTGAAAGGGAAAGTAAAGCTGTGCTTTGATTACTTCCCTACTTCAATAAAACTTTCTTTGAAGCCCTCTCAATTTAAAATGATTCAGTCCGGCATTTGGCCACTTTGACATGCAAATAGTGTACTGGACCAACACCAAAAACTCCAAGCAACTCTACTCACTACAACCCAAGTTGCGTGTTTGGAACCTGCAAACTGCATCTCCTTGGGCCACACTGGATTGACGTGACATAACGTAAGTAAAATTGAACAGGTTTATGGTGATAGCAAGGAGATGCTCTAGACCTGCACACTGTCCTTGTGCTTATGTTAACGCTGACTGCCACTAAGTAGAGTGAAAAAACAAAAGGGGACTAGAGTTTGTTCTGTGTGTAGGAGAGCTGCCTTTTTAATGACTCAACCAAGCTGGGCTGTATTGTTCTAGTCTGACTTCATTATTTTGGCAAGATTTGAAATCAACACTATAGGTTGGAAGTTCTGAGATGAGGTAATTGATGCCAGAAAATGATTGATTGGTGAACAAAAATAGTCTTTCTATTTATTATTTTTATTAATCAGTGATAATGGATTCAGAATCATCTCCTGCTGATTTTTAAAAATTTGTCTTGTTACAAAAATGCTCTTAGCTTTTGAATTAATCACTTGCAAAGGTAGCTACAGATGGGTAAACTTCTGCTTACCTCCCCCCCACCAAAACAGCATAAAAGAACACACCCAGCATCAAATAACAAACACAAGTACACATACACAAATATGCCTCCTTCCTGAACTGTTTTTTACAATTTGTTCACAAGTAAGTTTCTGAAATTGTGAATAGAGTTGCAAAGGCCTGTGATTGTAGCTTTTAATTATATAGCTCACCACCAAGTTCCTAAGTGACTGCCACATAGCATAGCACATGACAGGAGTTTTCTGAGGATGGTTTCTAACAGTAAGTGACCTCTCAATTATCTTCAACCGTTGCACATCCACTTGTTCTGAATACTGCCTTAAGAGAAATTACATCCTGTCCTAACTCCCCTGCTGATATCTTAGAGACCAAGAAGACAATGCTAAAGGATGGGGGACTTTCCATTTCTCTTTGCCTTTTCTTTCATTCAGAGACTATGACCTGCTGTATCTCAATAGGCTGAAATCTATGAACAGCAGATGAAGTGGTGAAAAAAGTGTTAGGTAGTTCCCCAGGGCTGATGGAGCCAGAATCACTTTGTACTGAGCCTCCACTGTTCTCAAACTGGGAGATTTTCTTTTTGATCATTTTTCTCTCCTTGGCTCTGCGATTCTGAAACCAGATTTTCACCTGAAACAAAAAATGCTTTTGATTTAATGGGGCATCATACCGAATGCAGTTTTCACAGTCATTACTGATATTGTACAGGGATTTTAGCATTTACAAAGCCCTATCACATGTATCACTTCATTTGAACCTCCCAATGACCTTGTGAAGTATACCTGTTTAACGGGTTAAAAAAAAAAAAGCTGTGGGGCGCCTGGGTGGCACAGCGGTTAAGCGTCTGCCTTCGGCTCAGGGCGTGATCCCAGCGTTATGGGATCGAGCCCCACGTCAGGCTCCTCTGCTGTGAGCCTGCTTCTTCCTCTCCCACTCCCCCTGCTTGTGTTCCCTCTCTCGCTGGCTGTCTCTATCTCCGTCAAATAAATAAATAAATAAAATCTTAAAAAAAAAAAGCTGAGACTGAGAGAAGGAAAGTATCTTGCACGAGATGAAATTTTGAGGTCAAATCCAGGGCTACTGATTCTAAATGCATTGCTCTTTATATTATACCTTATCCACCACCTCTGTTGCACAGGTAGAAATAAATGAGAGAGCAACAGATGCTGAGGTGTGGTGATAAAAAGGAAAAATAACAAAGGTGATTATGATCTGTCATTAAAAGTTACTTCCTAATAATAAGTTTAATGAAACATAGAACTAGGTGAACAAGGGTAATGAAATACTATATCTCTTGCTGTGATACCAATGTGCCTTCATACCTGAATGAAATACAAGCTGCTTGGGAAAGATAACACACTAATGGACTTTCTAATTCTAGCATTCTATGATTCCAGGATTACTTCTAGATTTAAGTGAAAAAGCATAACATAGTTGTGTAATGTCAAAGTTTAGGTAAATGGAAGCCATTGATCCTTGTCATGCTTCATTGAGTACCTACAGTTTTTTAAATTTGAGGCAGGCATCGTAGAATTATCAGACCATAGAAAATTAAATTTCCTACCCTGAATAATAGAAAAACTTGGTTCAGCTAGCAGCACTGGTGTTCAGTTACTACTATAGTTTGACTGATGTGAACCAGATAATTGCCATGATTGCCAAATTGCCACTTCATACATTGGTTGTGACTACTTGGGGAGTCAATCAAGGTTTTGACTTGACAGATTAATTCTATGTAATTCTTCACCTCCTATGTCCCAACCCTTTGCTTCTCCATCTGCATATTGCCCGGCACATTCAATTATTAATAAACCCACTGACCAAAGAGACTAAACTTCCAGTAGGAAGAATGTGGGCTTTAAAAGAGCTTGGAAAATGTCTTGGTCTTCTGTTTTGCTTCCACTCTTGCTTACAGACTTCCCCCAAACCTCAGCCTATTGAAATAACATTTAAGATATGTTGGTTGTACTTCCAGTGTACCTGTCTTTCAGAAAGGCCCAGGTTGACTGCCAGTTCTGATTTTCTCCGAATGGTGATATATCTATTGCAGTGGAATTCCTTCTCTAGCTCCAATCTTTGATGATCTGTGTAAACCACACGATACTTTTCTTTTGTCCTGGTTTTCCCTGTAGGGGAGAAAGCAATATATTTACTCATATTTTACTTCTTTGGAGATTGTTTTGGTTGAAGGAATCACAATTACTGTTCCCATACTTATCTATTACTTTCAGATATGAAATGAGTACATTTTTTGAACCAAATATACTATATTATCCACTTTTCCATTAAATTCTTTGTCATCTGTGGCTATATCTACATCTATATCTATATAAAACCTATCACACCACCACTGACCTACTTACACCAAAGCATTTTATTTTTTTAAAGCAAACACTTAATCCATAATTTTCATTCCCTTCCCTTCCCACTAACATATAGGAACAGCACTGGCAGTAGTAGCAACATAAAATATACATACACTTTCCTTTATATTTTATGCAGTTCATTCATACCATTTCCTATTGAACCTCTCACCTACACTTTTGAATTATACAGAATATATCTTTTTTAAAAGATTTTATTTATTTTTTGACACAGAGAGAGAGCACAAACGAGGGAGTGGGAGAGGGAGAAGCAGGCTCACCACTGGGCAGGGAGCCCGACACGGGGCTCGATCCTAAGACCCTGGGATCATGACCTGAGCCAAAGGAGGTTGCTTAACCAACTGAGCCCCCCAAGTGCCCCTATGCAGGATATGTCTTATCCCCATTTTGCCAATAAGAAACCTGAGGCTCAGTGTAGGTAAATAACTGGTTGTGTGCTAGTGAGCTGAAGTGTCGGGACCCAAACACATACCTCTGATTCCCAGTCCAGTATGCTAAATGTTATTCCCAGTTTAAATATGCTATGAAGCATAAGAATGGCCCAAGTGTGGCAAACTGTTCTGTGATCCTGACATTATTAGTAACATACATTCTAGTTATTTATATATTCTAGAGGGAATTTTGTTTGGATAATAATTTAAAAAGAAAACATTTATTGTCACTTAGATTCTGTTTTAGGATAGCCCCTATTATCTACTAGAAAGAAATTTTTTGTGTGTGAGGGTCTTAAATCAACTTTTATTCCCAAGTGGCTGATCAATGGCAGAAGGAGGAGGTGTTGACTTAAGCAGAATAGAATGAGTATTCTAGTATTCTTTGAAAGGATATACAAACATTTGCTTTGTGTTACAGCGTTTAACTAATTTCTCATGCCCTTCCTCAAATAGTTTTATTCTTCCTTTCAAATTTCCCAAAGGTGATTAGGAAGCTTCCCTTTCTTTTCCATTTTTCTAACTCCCTCCAGGATCTTCCTCCTTTTCTCTATGGCATTTGGCAAACTGCTTCTGATCTTCCCTGGTTGTTTTTGATGTGAGGTTTTGGGGAGCGATCTGTAGGACAAAGGTTTCTTTAAAGTGGTTCTCTAAACCCCATTGAGGTGTTAAGATGCAGCACAGGCCTAACAAAGGAGCTACATAGCATCAGATCCCATTCTGAACCCTTTACATTCAGGAACACCAGCCAGTTGGTTTGGAATTTACAAGCCCTAAACAAATGTCAGACACTCTTTCATCTCCAGGAAAGAAAAAAAAGGGACACGAATGTAGAAACAAATTCTGGATGAGAGATATGTTTTAATATTAAACTTAATGGCTGAATAACTCATGGACTAATGAACTAAACAAAACTTGTCTCCTTGAAAATTGAAAATGATGAGCCCTAGTCAGTTAACCTACCTGAAAGACCCAAACTTTGAGCTGGCTTTTAAAATCCAAACAAAAATCCGGGAAACCAAGGGTCTGGCATTTGGTTAGTTACAAAGACAGAATGTATATTTGAGATCACAATGAAAACTCCGAGGTTTAATTTAGTTCCAGAACCTCGTATCTTAGGATCAAAAAATATTTTTGAAGAGATGTTTCCTAAAACACTTTCTAATCCCAAAGTAGCTGAGTATTTAAATTCTCACTTGAGGCAGAAGTTAAAGTTCAACTTATAGCATGTCTGTGTTTTCTACTCTTTGATAATCAGTAAATATAACCAGACTTCAAGAACTCTGGAAGGTTGCAGTCCTTCCCCACCCCCATTGGTCATAAATTCCCCTCTTGCAGTTTCTTCTAAGGACAATAAAGTCAAGACCAGGCCTCTTTATTTGCCATGAAAATCCTCACCCTTTCCGGCAATATAACCCCTGAAGACAGGAGGGATGAGGAAGAGCCAGGCTGCATATCAAAGCCATGTGAAGTGTTAAAGAGAGTCTGTTGCCTCAATCTGACAGACAAGACCTCAAACCTCAAGAAGATGTAGCTCAGGGGAAATATTGACTGCACATTTTGCAAAGAGAAATGAATTCCTCCTGTGTCCCTCTTCCTGAACTCTCTTCTTTCTTCTGTCTCATTGCTTCTGCTCCTTAAGTGATGAAATGGGACTGAATGGGATTTGGACATCTTCTACTAGAGCATAACGTCCACATAATCATACCAAATCAAAGCAAAGAGGATGAAAACCAGTTTCCTTCTATAGGGAATACAGTGCAATTGACTCCATCTTAATGACTTTCTATCTTAAGATAATCCTTTGCTGCTTTTAGTCAAAAATTGCATACCAATTCATTTAAAAATTGTCCAGTGAAATGGCCAAAACCAAGGAGCACAATGATAAACTTCAAGAATTATTAAGCAACTTATTTTCTGAAGTGTCTTAAATGAGTAAAACCTTTTAAGTATGACTTCCTCAGTGTTTTGTCCAGTGGCTTAATCAGAATTACTCAGTTACTTCCTTCTCTCCCCCTTTCCCACTCCTAACAAAAAAGCCTTTCTCCAGCTCTGCTTAGATTATCACCTTGCCGAAACTCATCCAAGACTACAACTTTGGGTAATAGAAAAGATGAAAAAATAATTCCTAGCTGCAATACACTGACAATGTTTAAAATACAAAAATACTAAACTTTTCACAGAACCTTTCTGTAGGTTCCTCTTTGTGTAATCTTTAAAATGAGATATGTATTGGACCAGACCCCTTAGAGAACAAAGTGTAAATAAAAATATCTTTCTTTTTAATCAAATCACCTAGGGGACAGACATTTACTAGGGGACAGACATTTACTATGTCAGTCCCCTTTCCTTAGAAAATCAAATGTGATAATAGTCAGTATGAAATGTTTCTGATTATTCCCTAATATGTTTATGTTTCTTCCTTTAGCTTAAGGTTACTTAAAATAGTCTTCAATCATAGGAAGACTTTTATTTGATTACCTTAATCAGAGAGGGGTTACTTCCATTTTGCAGTTCATCTAATTATCTTCTCAGCCATAAGCCAAATGTTGTCTGACACTACTACAGACTGAAGTAGAAAATTTAGGAGGATCTGACTCATTCATTCATTTAACAAATATTTGTTTAACACTGTGTACTAAGCATACAAATGGGTGCATTTGGGTTCAGAGTGGTCCACTGAGGTGATCAGCTTAATTTTTTTGTGTGTAATTCATAACCTGAGATCCATAGAAGGACTTCAGTGGATCCATGCATCTCCCAAAATTATTTTTAAAATGATGTGTGTATGTGTATGTGTGGGCATGTGTGTGTACACGCACATGCGTGTGGGTACAAGTATGTATACTTTTGTGCATTGTTCTGGGGAGAGGGTCCATACTTCTCATTATATTCTTGAACTGCTGCTAAATCTGCACCTCAGGCTACAAGCATATAGCAAAAAGATAATTTTAAATTAAAATGAAACAAAGATTGACTCTAATAAAGCCTCATCTACAAGATAAGCTGCCAGGAGTCAGAGGGGTTCCAAAATAATTCAATTTTAAATTTCTTAATAGAATTTGGAGAGAAAACCTTCTGAAGGTAGCATTGTACAGCCAGGTTTAAAAGTTTGTGATAAAGATATCACAAACTAAGGAGTCCCTTTCTAAACTTCTCTTGGCACCAACATTACCCAAGAGGGAAACCCAAGCTCATAAAAGCAAATGCAAATGGAAGACTTTTAAGCAGAGAAACCTGTCATACTTTCTCTCATAAACAAAAATTCAAGACTCAAAATCATTTCTTTTGTCTTTCCTCTCCCCCATTGTTCTCTCTTCCAAATATACTAATGACTTTCCTCTTCTAAAGTGTTTCAAAACATAATTGTGAACTGGGAGCAGCTATTTTTTTGACTTTTGTGTCTTTTGCTGATCTTAGGGCTCAGTAAATGGATGTTAATCACAACCCTAAGATGAGATGTAATAACAGCCCCAGGAGTGCCCCACCTTAACCTCATTTTTTATTCTACTTCTCCAACTGACTTACCCATATTTTTAAAAATGAAGATTTTCTTCCAAACACTTTAAACCCAAGTGTTTAAGCTCTACTCTTAATTTGGGATTGCTACCCTAGTAATGTCCCAATCAACCAGAACTGCCTCCTTCTGGCTAAGAGTCCTCCTAATGGTAAAAGTTGGTCCTTTCCCGCTCTCCTGCCTTTTCTTTTTGAAGGGAAGAAAAAGTGCAAAACTGTGAACAAAAATACAATCATTATGGACAAATGCTATTGAAATTCATTTCCTCCTCAGAGGGATAAGAATGATAGAGTCAAATTTTACCATTTTTTTCTAATGACAGGGAGCGATAGGTTGGAGTAATAAAAATGTGATAAAAAGAACAACTACAGTTGAATACAAACATCTCCCCACCTCCCTCCATCCAAGATTAAAGCAGAGTGCCCATTTCCCCTGCCCTGGGCTCCCAGCAGCCACCCACTGGCTTGCTGGTGCCAGCGTGGGTAAGCATTAGGCTGGAATCTCTGTGCCTTCCTGCACTCCATTACAGACCTGCACCCAGCCCCTATGTCTCCAGAAGACTTCCTGGACAGTTATGAAGTCTCCAACCACCTATTAGTGCTGGGGCTGATATTCCTGCATGCCCAGGGATGTTAGAGTCGAGTAGCTTATTATGTCCCAGCAGTGTGCTGTTGCCTTCTCACCTGACTCAACGCCTCCATTGGCAGAAAGGACATTGGAAGAAGGCAATGGGTTTGAGTCCAGCTTGCCTCTGCCAACTTGGGTGAAGGAAGCTGCAGCTTCCTTGAGAGGCCAGGATGACAAGGCCATTTTGCCACTGGGGCTTTCGTGGCTTAACTGGAGGGTCCATTGCTAGCCAAGCACCATGAAACCAAAGTTGAATATCACCAGCTTTTGAGGGGCGCAGACCTGCCCAGAAGGGGAAGGGTTTTAAATGGAAATGGCAAGTAGCAGTGACAGCACTGGGACCCTGGCTATCCTCTTGCCTCATTCACCCACTGATCTTTCCTGTGCATCTGTTTTCCCATCTGGGCAACTACAGAGTTGGACCCTGATCCTTGTGGCTCAGTGTGTCCATTGTCCACCAGCTTGCTCCCTTGACACATCAGGAAATGATGAAAAACACTCCTAGTGTCTGTCTGGTTCCAGGCACTGCACTCTTCAGGCTTTGAGCAGAGGCACATACAAGGGAGGTCACTAATGGGAGGGGATCCTGGGCACTCAGCCACGCAGTAGTCCTCAGCTAAACTGTCCCTGGAGAGGCCTGAGAAGTAGGAGGCACCCAGACCAACAGAAGTAGAAGCCAAGCAAAGGAAGGAAAAGTGTGAGGGCATTGGGATCGATTACTCACCGGTCACTTGTACGGTCTTGCGCATCCACGCATAAGGGCTGTGGCTGCTTCTGTTGGGAGAACTGGCATCCACGGCGTCGGCGTCTATGGGGAGCAGTGACCCGCTGGCTGGGGCTGGCAGGCTGCTACTGCTGCTTCCCCCGCCCGCAGGGCCCAAGTTGCTGTATTCCTGAGAGCCAAAAGCGGAAGGGCTCGAGGTCATGTCGTTCATGGGGACCGTGCCCATTGTACTGGATGGTCCGGGGTACATATTCCAGTCTTCTCGAGGGGGACTATAGAGTGAACCCCAGGCCCCCAGCGACGGCCCGTGAGGCTCCATGCTGGGCATATGGGGATACCCCATGTAGTGCGCGTAGGCAGGGGCCGCTGTGAAGTTGGAGGCTGGCAGGGGATTCCCACCACTCCCAGGGCCTCCAGTCTCGGCGGTGCCGCCTCCCGCGGGGCTCCTGAGAGTGCCCAGGTACATGCCTGCTTCTTTTTCCAAAAGGCAGCTTCTGTACATAGTGGCTTGGGTATGAGGAAGGAGCTCCCTAAGCCATTCTGAAGTTCTTGTAAGGCCCCAGCCCAACTTTAAGAAGCAGCAGGGAATCAATAGATCAGTCGGTAGCTGTGCTGCACGCCCTCCTGTGCCTCTCAGACTACTCCATTCGCGTTTTCTACCCGTCAGGTTTCCAGGTGACTGGTAACCCGGTATAGATGGGCCACCAATGGCTAGGCTGACGTCAAGGGGCTTCAGGCTTTTACATAGCATTTGCATTCAAATGAAGGGCCATTTCACTTTCACAGGGACTTGTTCACTCTGCTCCCTCTCTCAGAGCTCCCAAGCCTTTCTGTCTCATCTTTCTCACGTTTGTCCATCTGGTCCCCATAGCACTAGTTCGTGCTTTTGGAGGCAGGAGTTCCTCCAGGGGTTTCTGACCAGTTCCCTCCAAAGTGAGATGAAGACAGGCAGAAGCGGGGCCAATTCCTGCTCTTTGGAATTCAGTCCTTACCCTGGGGCCTCCTCTTTCTGCTGAACTTCCCTTGCTCAGCCTAGCCTGCCTCTGTGGTATCCCCTCTGCCCACATTCCCCTGCAGGGGTACTCCACTGGAACTGGCCCAGGATACCACTGAAAAGAGTTTTCCCTTCTCCGCCTTGCTCCCTCCCCCAGGCGGAGGGCTTTGTTTCTAAGAACAGATTCATTTCACAAGTATACATTTTGTGTCTACTGAGTACTAAGCACTGCTGTAGGCACTGGGGATACAGCAGTGAACAAGAGAGAAACATTTTTTAATAATAATATTTTTTATTATATTATGTTAGTCACCATACAGGACATCCCTGGTTTTTGATGTAAAGTTCGATGATTCATTAGCTGCGTATAACACCCAGTGCACCACGCAATACGTGCCCTCCTTACCACCCATCATCAGTCTATCCCATTCCCCCACCCCCCTCCCCTCTGAAGCCTCAGTTTGTTTCTCAGAAGAGAGAAACATTTTTGCTCTGCCTTCTTAAAGTTACTTTCCAGGGGACGGCAGGCTGGATTAATTGGATGTTTTACAAATATGCACAAATTAAGGAAAGATGAAGACAGTAGGTTATGAAAAAAAAGAAGGAAAGGGAGAAGAACCGTGTGGGTAATGACATTATTTTAATGTCAGTTCACTAGTCTCAGGTGTCTTTCTATCAGGTATGACTTCTGCCTCAAAGCCAGTGCCCCAAGGGGTCAAATTCCTGCAGTCTCAAATCCAGGACAGCCACAGCTTCCAGATTTCTTTCACACTTGAGGAAATTTCCTTGTAAAGCTCCAATTATTGAAAAAGACATTGACTTGCCAGTAGATGCCAAATGAACACAAGATTTTGGTTCAAGAAACAAGATAACCTTCTGACCACAAAACCAATCTGTATCCCAGTGTTCTTTCCCACCCCCTTGCCTTCCCACCCCCCTGCCCAAACCTACCACAACCTTTAATCTAGGCTGTGCTCCTACTCAGGGAATGTGCTGCTCTGTAAAGTCCAATCCAAACTGACACGCCTATTAACTGATGTCTCTTTGGCCTTGGGAATATCACTTCACCTCTGGGAGTTTCAGGGATTTCTCCCATGTAAAATAGAGATCCTAACAGTGTCTACATTACAAGGCAGGATTTACTGAGATAATATATGCAAATTGCTTAACTTGGTGCATGGTACACAGTATGCAACCACTGTATTCATTAATTCACTAAACAAATATTTATTGAATGCTAGGTGCTGTTCTATGCATTGAGACATCAATAGTGAACAGACAAAACCCCTGACCTTATTAAGCTTATATCTTAGTGGGAAGAGACACAAATAAGTAATTACATTTTATGCTTTGTCAGATGGTAATGATCAAAGCTGTGAAGAAAAAAAAAGCAGGAAGGAGGATACAGAATGCTGGAGAGGGTGGTATTGCAATTTTACATGTGGTGGCTTGGGAAGACCTCGCCTTGAAATGACATTTAGATAAAATATAGAAGAGGTACTGGTATGAGCTATAAGGAGAAGATCCAGACAGTGGGAGCATGTGAAAAGAGAATGAAAGAATGTCTGTCTTCTATTGGAGAAACAGTAAACAAAGCAAAACTGTGTGGCTAAAGAATAGATGGGGTCCAAAAGCTAAGGGGGAGTATGTCATTGTAAAGATTCTAGTTTTTGCTCTAAGTGAGGTATGGAGACATTGTAGGGTTTTGAGCAGAGGAGCGACATGATATAAGTTTTGAAGGGCTCACTCTAGCAGTTGGATTAGGAATAGACTGTAAGTGGGTTGATTAATTAAAAGGCTATTGCAATAATTCAGGTGAATGGCACTGGGGATGGAGGAAAGTGGTTAGATTCTGAATATATTTCGAAGCCTGCTCTGGAGAAGGAGGAGGAGAAGGAACAGAAGTAATTGGTCAGCAGAGACTAATTAAAGCCTGGCACTGGGAAAAAGGGACTCAGGGACAGAGAAAGTAACATACCTGTAAGGCACTTTTTACATGTAATCTCATTTAATTTTCACAACAGCTCCATGAGCTAATTTATTAGTGTTATTCCCACTTTAGAGATGAAGAAACTGAGGCTCAGAGAGGTGCCATGACTATTTAAATGAACTACTAGTGTGTAGTGTAGTTAGGTTCCCGTCCTAAGCCACCCTAACTGCAAAGTTATGTATTTAAGTTGGAGCCAGACTAAATGTACAACCTCAGGGCTTAGGCCTGGGGCTTGGCTTCTATTTTCTTTCTCTGCTCAGGCTCCCAGGCCTGGCATTTAATAAATACTCTTCATATCATGGACCCAATTACCCCTGAATTATTCTCTTTCACCTATTCTATACTGAGCAAACTGGTTTACCTGACGTTTGAAAAACTACATCAGGATGGAAGCACATGGAGGACGTTTAAAAGTTAACTAACCCAATATTATCATTTTACCTATGAGAAAACTGAGGGCCTGAGAGGAGAAGGTATTCTTTAAGGAAGCGAATGACAGAACTGAGGTTCAAACTCAGGTCTGTTGCCTCCCAGATCAATACTCTTTCTACTAAAAAGCATCTTTGCTTATGCAATTCCCTCTGTCTATACTGTTTTTCTTTATTAAAACAATGTTCAAATTCTCCCTATTCTTCAAGGCTCAGCTCAAATGCCCCCTCCTCCCTAAAGCTTTATGTGATGATGCTCCTCTCAAAAGGCACTCTTCCAATGAGAATGAAATCTTGCCGTTTGCAGTGACATGGACGGAGCTAGAGAGTATTCTGCTAAGTGAAATAAGTCAGTCAGAGACAAACGCCATATGATTTCACTCATGTGTGGATTAAGAAATGAGACAAATGAGCAAAGGAGGAAAAAGAGAGAGGCAAACCAAGAAAGAAACTCAAATATAGAGAACAAACTGAGGGTTACTAGAGGGAAGGTGGGGGGGGGATGGGTTAAATCGGTGATGGGAATTAAGGAGTGCACTTGTTGTGATGAACACCAGGTGATGTATGGAAGTGTTGAATCACTATATTGTACACCTGAAACTAATATTATACCGTATGTTAACTAACTGGAATTTAAATAATAAAAACTTAATTAAAACATTTTTTGTTATTATGTTCAATTAACCAACATATAGTGAAGAAAGCACTCTTCCTGAATTCCATTATCAACTTCCCTCCTTCATTAATTAATACTATTCTTGTCTACCTTAGAATTATTTGGGGTTCTATCTGAATCCTTTGGAATTTGAGCACGTTAAAGGGCTATGAGGAAGCATGTTTGAGCCTACCAGAGTGCAGTGTCATGCAGGTGGTAAGATCTTGGGAAATATTTGTGTGCTGAATCAATAAATGACCTTGGAGCTATAAACTGGAAATCATCATTTTGACCCAGCTCCAGGGATGTCTAGAAGAGAAGCCAGTAAGAACATTGTCCAAGTGCTTGGCAGAACCCGACTTCAGATTACTTCACTTTATGATTTGTTTGTTTCTGGGAAGGTGGGAGTGGATTGGGGAAGTAGAGAGTCAAAGGGAGGTTCAGTCTAGTTTATTTGACTGGAGATTTTGATTTATTTTTTTAAAGATTTTATTTATTTATTTATTTATTTATTTATTTATTTATTTGAGAGAGAGAGATAATGAGAGAGAGCATGAGTGAGGTGCGGGGAGAGGGAGAAGCAGGCTCCCCACTGAGCAGGGAGCCCTAGGCAAGGCTAGATCCCAGGACCCCCAGATCATGACCTAAGCTGAAGGCAGATGCTTAACCGACTGAGCTACCCAGGTGCTGCTGATTTCTTTATTTACCTGAAGATTAACCGGAGAGGCTGCCTCCCTGAAGAAACCAGAGTGGCCGGCAGCGGGAGTCAAACCCCACGGTCTGAAGATCAGGGCTCAGGCCATGCAGGGTTATTTAGTTCTTCTAGGGAGTGATCTTTTAGTTTTCCTGAGACTTAGAGAGGCATTGGTCAAATAGGGCCTCTGTTAGACATTCCCCTTCCACTGCCTGGTTCTGGGCTGATCCCCACAGACCAGGTAAATTATAAGGCTTGTGGGAGATAATGAATGTGAAATTGCTTTGTGAACAGCGTGGTACACCTGTGATGGACTGTGGGGTTCTGGGTAAGCCTTGTCTTTAGTAGGCTTAATGCTTGGGAGGTTCTCACAGGAAAAATAGGACTAACAATAGAAATCACTTTATACAGATGTTGGGAGAATTCAGTGCTCCAGTCATGTGCTCAATGAACAGCCGTTATTATTATCATCCATAGAGTGGCTAGGACTTCCACAGGGCATGGACCTACTGTGCCTACTCTAGCCCACATCTTTACATGGAAGGCGCTGAGATTGGGGAGAAGACCCAGAGCAGTTTAAACATCTATGCCTATTGCCTGTCCAGTCAAACTTTGCTCTCTGGGCTTTAAAAATAGCTCCCCTCCACTCGCCCAACCCCATCTCCCTCGCTTAGTTCTTTGGAGCCTTCATGACACCAGTGCTCAAGTCTTGGGCAGGGAAGGGGCCTTGTGTTCTTTCCATCCATATTTATCATTATGATAGGCTTTTGTACTTCTAGGGCCAGACGCTCTGGAGAATGAGAACCACTAGGCTCCAGGCCTATCCCAAAGCATCACAGTGGGGGCAGGACGATGGTGTATCTTGGTGAAAGATTAAGGTTCTTTCATGGGAACGTGAATTTAGGGTTAGGGGTAGGCCAGGGCTCCGTACCCACCCTGCCCTCAGGACTAGCTGCCTGGTTCTGGGTTGGGAAGAACAAGAGGAATAAGGAAGCTCCAGGGCTCTGAGATGGAAGCCAGAAGACTGCAACAGAGAGAAACAGGCTTCTTGGGCATCCAAGGGCATCCTTGACTCTGGAAGAGAGAAGGTGTATGTAAGGAGGTAAGTAGGGGACAGTGCCTAATACCAAGATTCCAAACTTAGGAAGTATGGGTCAGGGAGGGCTTTTATAGAAGAGAGAGGGAGAAGGAAGGCAGAGAGGCCAACCAAGAATGAAGAGACTGCAAACCCAACACTCTAGAATTAGAGGGAATTCAGACTGAGTCTGAGAGGATAGGGGAGGTTAATTCTCTGAAAGAAAAAAGAGAAATAAAAGTCCTGGCAATCTGCTTTGGGAAAGAGAACCAGAAACCCAGTTCATGGATCATATACTCCAAGCCAGAACCACTGCTGGTTTCCTTTCTGATGTGAATTCTCATTAGGCTCACTACAGTCAAAAGGGGTAGATGGTATCAGTCCTGTTTTATGGTGGTGGGGGAATGGAGGTAAGAATGGAGATTCAGTGAGGTTTAGAAACCAGCCCAGTAAGAAGCAGTCAGTAAATCATTATCTAGTCTGACCACAATGTTCATGCAGGGCTTAGAGATCTGGACTTGGAGAATAATGGCCCAGTTGTTATGCCCATATTTACTGAACACAGGATAAAAGGGAAAATTGGTATAAACATAATGGGAGAAATTTAGATTAGCTCTGAAAAAATAACTTGCCCACTATGAGGGCCAGGAAGCACTGAGGTGGGTGAACAAGTTGATGAAATATGGAATGGCCTTTTTAAAAATCTAAGTGGAACTCTATGAGGGATTGTTTCAGAACAGTTTGGCTTTGAAGTCAAAACAGAGTCACATTAGTGACTGACATTTGATTTTATAATGAGCATTTTCACTCTAAAAGGTTTGCTTTTACTTTGATCTTGCTTTAGCCCAGTTTCTTTGTTCTCTCGCACTCAAAATTCCTCTTACATCATTTCATCTTACTATTTTTGCTTGTTTCCTCACTGGAAAGTTTCTTCACTGCACTTTCATTCTCTCCTAAACACCCAAACTTCATTATCCTTCAAATAACCAATGATAACAATTATATGTATAACCAATTGTGTATATATATATCATTGATAAAATTTGTTTTAGAGCAGTTTAAGGTTTTTAGCAGAATTGAAAGTACAGACACAGTTCTTATATATCTCTGTTTCCCCACAAACCCACAACCTTCACCTCTGTTGATAACCACTACTTCAGTGGTACATTTTTTATAATCAATAAACCTATTTCAGTGCATCATTATCACTGAAGTCCATAGTTTATATTAGGGCTCACTCTTAGTGGTGTACATTTTATGGGTTTTGACAAATGTATAATGACGTATATCCACCATTGCAGTATCATGGAATACGTTCACTGCCTTAAGTATTTTCTATTTTCTGCCCATTTATCCCTCTCTGTCCCTAATCCCTGACAACTACCAGTATGTTTATTGTTTCCATAGTTTTGCATTTTCCAGAATGTCATATAGTTGGAATCATATAGTATGTAGCCTTTATGGATTCCTTTGCTTTCAGTTTAATATGCATTTAATGTTCCTCAGTGTCTTTTCATGGCTTCGTAACTTATTTTGTTTTAGTACTGAATTATATTTCATTGTCTAGATGTACATGGCTTAGTTATCCATTCACCTACTGGAGGACATCTTGGTTGGTTCCAATTTTTGACAATTATGAATAAAGCTGCTATAAACACTTGCATGAAGGTTTTTTGTGGATAGAAGCTTTCAATTCATTTGGGTAAACACCTAGGAGTGTGACTGCTGGATCATATGATAACAGTATACTTAATTTCAAAAGAAACTGTCAAACTGTCTTCCACATTGGCTGTACAATTTTGTATTCCCACCAGCAGTGAATGAGAATTCCCGTTGTGGGAGGAGTTAAGATGGCAAAGGTGTAGGTGACCCTTAAGTTTGGTCCCTTGAATACACTTAGTTTTCAAATCATTCTGAACACCTGAGAAATCAATCAGAGATCTGAGAAAAGAAATGCTGCAAGTCTACAAAGTAGAAAAGCGACCACCATTTGGAAGGTAGAAGGCTCAGAGACTTGAATTCAGGGTGTTATAACTGAGGATATGGCGGAGGGGAGGGAGCCTACTTAAGGAGGCTACTGCAAAGTATTATAAGCAGCGGAGTGCAAAATTGAAACTTTAAGAAGTCTGCTACAGTGGGAGACATCCCTGGCTTAAAGGTGCTCAGGTGGTGAAGGGTGGGGGGTGGAATCCCAGGTGTGGCAACGTGGTCTCAAGATCCCCAGGGTTACAAGAAGAATGGATGCTGCCTGAATGCAGCAGAGTTCCCAGGTAAAGGAGTGGGAAAGCCAGCTGAAAACAGCCAGTCTAGGTGCCAGCTTTCTGCTCTATGTTGCCAGAAATTGTGAACCACTACAGGTAGAGCAACCGCTTTCTTGGGAGGGGTCCAGCAAAAGGCAGAAGCATATGGCAAGACTCCCTCCTCCCCAGAGAGGAACAGCACCGGTCCGCTTCAGGACAGACATGCTATTGAATACTTAATAAACGACAGTATAAACATAATTTTATGTACTGGGAGACCAAAAAAGTCATTTGACTCACTTTATTGTGATATTCACCTTATTGCAGTAGTATGGAACTGAACCTGCTATGTCTCTAAGGTATGCCTATATTCCTTTTCTCCTTTATCAAACATCAGTTGATTAGATTTACGTGTGTCTACTTCTGGGCTCTCTATTCTGTTTTCTGTTAAGCTATTTATCTATTATTTCACGAAGATCACACTGTCCTGATTGCTGTAGCTTTATAATACATTTTGAAGTCCAGTAGTGTCAGTCCTCTAATTTTGTTCATCTTCTTCAATATTGTGCTGGCTATTCAGGGTGTAAACTCCATTTTAACTTTGGAATCAGTCAATATCCACAACATAACTTGCTGGAATTTTGACTGGGATTAAATTCAATCTGTAGATCAAGTTGAGAAGTGACTTCTTGACAATATTGAGTCTTCCTATATATGAATATAGAATACATCTCCATTTATTTAGTTCTTTGATATCTTTCATCAGAGTTCTGTAGTTGTTCTCATAGAGATATTGTATTATGTTAGATTTATATCTCAGTATTTAAATTTTTTGGATGATAATGTAAACGGTAGTGCATTTTTAAATTTCAAATTCCACTTGTTTGCTGTTGACACATACAACAGTAATTTACTTTTGTATATTAATCTTGTACCCTGCAACTTTGCTACAATTGCTTATTAGTTCCAGTTTTTAAAATTGTAATTCTTTTTTTAATGCTGACATATACAGCAGTGATTTACTTTTGTATATTAATCTTGTACCCTGCAAACATGCTACAATTTCTTATTAGTTCCAGTTTTTAAAATTATAAAATTATCATTCTTTCAGATTTTCTGCATAGATTATTCCATCTGCCAAAAAATCTTTTATTTCTTTGTTCCCAACCTTTTATTTCCTTTTCATGTCTTACTGCATTAGCTAAGGCTTATAGTACTATATTGAAAACCAGTGGTGAAAAGGAATGTCCATTGCCTTATTTTTGATTTTAGTGGGGAAGCTTCTAGTTTCTCACCATTCAGTATGATGTCAGTTGTAGGTTTTTGTAGTTTTTTTATTGGCTTATTAACTTGTTTATTTTCTATTTTTAAAAATTTTTTATTATGTTATGTTAGTCACCTTACAGTACATCATGTAGTTTTTTAAAAAATCAATTTGAAGATGTTCTCCTCTATTCCTAGTTTGCTGAGAGTTTTTATCATGAATTGGTGCTAGATTTTGTCAAATTCCTTTTCCGCATCTTTTGATATAAGATTTTCCTCCTTTAGCCTATTGATGTAATGAATTACAATAATTGATTTTCTAATATTGAACCAGCCTTGCATACTTGGAATAAACACCACTCAGTCATGGTTTATAATTCTTTCTACACATAATTATATTCAATTTGCTAATATTTAATTGAAGATCTTTGCATCTATGTTCATGAGAGATATTGGTCTGTAGTTGTTTGTAATGTCTTTGGTGTTGGTTTTAGGGTAATGCTGCCTTCACAGAATGAATTAGGAAGTATTCCTTCTGTTTTTATCTTCTGAAAGAGATGGAAGAGAATTGGTACAATTTCTTCTTTAAGTGTTTGGTAGAATTCATCAGTGAACACATCTCAGCTTCTTGTTTTGGAAGATTATTAATTATTGATTTAAATTGTTTAATAGAAATAGGCCTGTTTGGATGTATATTTCTTCCTGTGTGAGTTTTGGCAGATAGTATCTTTCAAGGAAATGGTCCATTTATTCTCTTCAAAATTGTGGGCATTGAGTTGTTCTTAATATTTCTTTATTATCCTTTAATGTCCATGGGATCTATAGTTACATCCTTTTTTCTGTTCTTGATATTAAGAACTTGTGCTCTCTTTCTTTATTCTTTAGTTAGCCTAGCTAGAAGTCTTTCTTTCCTTCTTTCTTTTCTTTCTTTCTTTCTTTCTTTCTTTCTTTCTTTCTTTCTTTCTGATTTTATTCATTCATTCATTCATTCATTCATTCATTCATTTATTTGCAAGTGTGCCAGAGAGCACAAGTCAGGGAGGGGCAGAGGGAGAAACAGATTCCCCGCTGAGCAGGGAGTCCATCAACGGGCTCAATCTCACAACCCTGAGATCATGACCTGAGCAGAAATCAAGTCAGGGGCTTAACCAACTGAGCCGCCCAGGTGCCCCTCCACTTATTTCTTTATCCATTTATCCATCAGTGGACATTTGAGTTGTATCCATGTCTTGGCTATTGTAAATAATGTTGCCATGAGCATGGGGGTGCAGGTATCTTTTCAATATTGTGATTGCATTTTCTTTGTATATAAACCCAAATGTGGAATTGCTGGATCATATGGTGGTTTTGTTTTTAATTTTTTGAGGATCCATCATGCTGTTTAACATAATGACTCTACCAGTTTTTATTCCCACCAGCAGTGCTCAAGATTTCCCTCTTCTCCACATCCTTGTTAATACTTATATCTTGTCTTTTTTTTTAAAGATTTTATTTATTTATTTGACGGAGATAGAGACAGCCAGCGAGAGAGGAAACACAAGCAGGGGGAGTGGGAGAGGAAGAAGCAGGCTCATAGTGGAGGAGCCTGATGTGGGGCTCGATCCATAACGCCAGGATCACGCCCTGAGCCGAAGGCAGACGCTTAACTGCTGTGCCACCCAGGCTCCCCTATGTCTTGTCTTTTTGATAGTAGCCATCCTGACAGGTGTGAAGTATTATCTCATTGTGGGTTTGATTTGCATTTCCCTGATGATTAATGATGTTTAGCACTTTTTCATGTACCTCTTGGCCATTTGTATACCTTCTTTGGAAAAATGTCTCTTTAGTTTCTCTGCCTATTGTTAAATCACATTTTTTTCTTATTGAGTTGTATGAGTTTTTATATATTTTTTATAAGCCCCATCATCCTATATATGTTTTACAATATTTTCTTCCATTCTGTAGGTTGGATTTTTATCTTGTAGAGTGTTTCTTTTGCTGTGCAGAAGCTTTTTAGTTTGATGTAGCCCCACTTGATTTTTGCTTTGGTCATCTGGGTTTTTGTTGTCATATCCAGTAAATCATTGCCTAACTTAATGTCAAGAGATATTTTTCTTACCATACTACTAAGAAAATACCAAATACAAATACAAAAACACTAATTCAAGGGATACATGCATCCCTGTGTTTATTGTAGCATTATTTACAATAGCCAAACTATGGAAGCAGCCCAAGTGTCCATTGATAGATGAATGGATAAAGAAGATGTGAGATACATACACACACACACACACACACACACACACTGCGAAATATTATTCAGCTATAAAAAGAATGGAATCTTGCCATTTGCAACTACATGGATGGAGCTTAGAGAGTATAATGCTAAATAAAATAAGTCAGAGAAAGACAAGTACCATATGATCTCACTCATATGTGAAATTTAAAGAACAAAACAAATGAGTGAAGAAAAAAAACAGAGAGATGAACCAAGAAACAGACTAAACTATTGAGAACAAACAAGTGGTTACCAGAGGGGAGCTGGATGGGGGCATGGGTGAAATAAGAGATGGGGGATTAAAGAGTACACTTATCATGATGAAAAAAAATGAAAAAAATTTTTTTCCTTGACTTTTTTTCTAGGAGTTTTACGGTTTCAGGTCTTACATGGAAATCTTTAATCCATTTTGAGTTCGTTTTTGTGAGTGGTGTAAGTTGGGGCCAATTTCATTCTTTTTCATGTGTATATCCAGTTTTCCCAGAACCATTTATTGGAGAGACTATCCTTTCTCCATGAGTATTAGTGACCCTTTTGTCAAATATGTTGATTGTATATGCATGGGTTTGTTTCTGGTTTCTCTGTAGCTCTTTTTATGCCGGTAGTATATAGTTTTGATTACTGTCACTTTATAATATAATTTGAATTCAGGAAGTGCGATGCCTCCAGCTTTGTGCTTTGGCCATTTGAAATCCTTTGTAGTTCCATAAAATTTTACTTTTTTTTTTAACTTCCAAGAAAGATTCCATTGGAATTTGGATAGGGATTGTTATGTATGTATAGATGGTGTCAGATAGTGCAGACATTAAAACAATACTAATTGTTGTTCTATGAACACAGATTATTTTTCTATTTATTCGTGTCTTTAGTTTCTTTCATCAATATGTTATAGGTTTCATTGTACAGATCTTTCACTGCCTTGGATAAATTTATTCCTAAATATTCTACTGTTTTTGATGCTCTTATAAATGGGATTTTTTTCTTTTCCAGATAATTTGCTTTTAGCACATAGAAGCACACCTCTGTTTTGTATGTCAATTTTGTATCCTGCAACTTTACTGAATTCAGTTATTAGTTCTAACAGGTTTTTTGGCTTCTTTATGATTTCCTATTACTTATACACATAATCATATGCCAACAGAAAATTTTACTTCCTTCTATGTGATTTGGATGCCTTTTAAAAAATTTAGTAAGTTTTTTATTTTAATTCCAGTATAGTTAACATGCAGTATTATATTAATTTCAGGTGTAAAACACAATGATTCAACAATTCTATACATTGCTCAGTGCTCATCCTGATAAATGTACTCTTTAGTCTCCATCACCTATTTCACCCATCCCCCCTCCCCTCTGGCAATCATCAGTTTGTTCTCTATAGTTAAGAGTCTTTCTTGGTTTTTCCCTCTTTTTTTCCCTTTGCTTGTCTGTTTTGTTTCTTAAATTGATTTGGATGCCTTTTCATTCTTTTTATTGCTTTATTGTTCTGACTCTGACCCTAGTACTCTCCTGAATAGGAGTAGTGAGAATGGGCACCCTTATCTTGCTCCTGATCTTAGAGGAAATACTTTCAAAATTTCACCTTAGAGGATGATTTTAACTTCGGGCTTGCCAAATATGGCCTTTATTATGTTGAGGTAAGTTTCTTCTATATCCAATTTGTTGACAGCTTTTATCATGAAAGATGTATTTTATCAAATGCTTTCTCTGCATCTATTGAGATGATTATATAGTTTTTATCCTTAACTCTTTTTATGTGGTGTATCACACATTGATTTGCATATGCTGTACCATCCTTGCATCCCAGGGATAAATTCCACATGTGTATGATCTTTTAACATACTGTTGAATTTGATTTGCTAGTATTCTCTTGAGAATTTTGCATCTATATTCATCAAGGATGACATCAGGATGATATTTTCTTTTAGTGTTCTTAACTGGCTTTGCTATCAAAGTGATGTTGGCCTTATAAAATGTATTAGAAAATGTTCCCTCCTCTTCAATTTTTTGGAGAAGTTTAAGAAAGATTGGTGTTTATTCTTTAAATGTTTGGTAGAATCCAGCAGTGAAACCATCTGGTTCTGGACTTTTCTTTGTTTTGAGGACTTTGTTTACTGATTTTATCTCCTTATTCATTTTTGGTCTGCTTGAATATTCTATTTCTTCTTGATTTAGTCTTGGTTGAGTCTTGGTTGATGTATGCTTCTAGGAATTTATCCTTCTTCAAGGTTGTCCAATCTTCTGGTGTAAAATTGTGGAGAGTATTCTGTGATTTCAGTTGTAATGTTTCCTCTTTAATTTATAATTTTGTTTCTTTGAGTCCTCTCCCTTTTTTTTCTTGATTAGTCAAGTTAATGGACTGCCAATTTTGTTTTTAAAGAACTTTTAGTTTTATTAATATTTTTATTGTTTATTATTTATTTTAATTATTTCTGCTCCAATTTTTATTATGTCCTTCCTTCTACCAACTTCAGCCTAATTTATTGTTTTTTAAAAAATTTTCCGTCGTATGTAATGATAGTTTTGTGTGTGTATGAGTTTTCTTCTTTCTTAATGTAGGAATTTATCATTAGAAACTTCCCTAGTAGAACAGCTTTTGATGCATCCCATAAGTTTTGGTATGTAATGGTTCCATTTTTGTTTGTTTCAAGATACTTTTTATATCCCTTTTGATTTGTTCTGTAAACCATCAGCAGTTCAGTAGTGGGCTGTTTAGTTTCTACATATTTCTGAATATTCCAATTTTCCTTCTGTTAATGATTTCTAGTTTTATATTATTGTGATGGGAAAAGATACGGGCATAATTTTCTTTTTGAATTTTTTGAGACTTGTTTTGTCATCTAACATATAATCTATCCCAGAGAACATTCTGTGTGTGTTTGAGAAGGATGTGTATTCTGCTGCAGATGGATGGAATGATCTATATATTTATCATTTCAATAGATGCAGAAAGAGTATTTGATAAAATCTGACACCCTTTCATAATAAAAAATCAATAAATAGAAATAGAAGGAAGCTATATCAACATAATAAGAGTGATATATGAAAAACCCACAGTGAACATCATACTCAATGTGGAAGACTGAAGACATTCCCTCTACGATCAGGAACAAGGCATGTATGCTCACTTTCACCACTTGTATTCAACATAGTGCTAGAATTTCTAGCCTGAGCAATTAGGCAAGACAAAGAAATAAAAGGCATCCAAACTGGAAAGGAAGAAGTAAAATTATTTCTTTGTGGATGACATAATCTTTTATGTAGAAAACCCTAAAGATTCTACAAAAATCTGTTACAACTATAAATCAATTTATGAAAATTCAGGATACAAAATCAATGCACAAAAAATTAATTGCATTTCTAAATATGAACAAAGGAAATCTGAAAAGGAAATTACAAACACAATTCCATTCACAGTAGCATCTGGAAGAAAAAAATATTTAGGAATTAACCAAGAAAATGAAATCATCATACTATTAAAACAACAAGACATTGCTGAAAGAAATTAAATAAGATATAAATAAATGGAGAAACATCCCATCTTTATGGATTGGAAGACTTACTACTGTTAAAATGTCAATATTACCCAAAGTGATGTATATGCAAACCCTAACAAAATCCTAATGACTTTTTTTGGCAAAAGTAGAAGAACATTCTAAAATTCATATGGAACTTCAAAATAGCCAAAATAACTATGAAAAGGAAGAACAGAACTGAAATATTCACACTTCCTGATTTCAAACCTTACTATAAAGTTATGGTAATCAAAATGGCATAGTATTGGCACAAAGACAAGCATATAGACCAATAAACTAGAACCAAAAAAACCCCCAAAATAAACTCACATATATAGTTAAGTGATTTTTTTGTAAGTGTGTGAAGACTATTCAATGGAGAAAGAACAGTCTTTTCAACAAATGGTGCTGGGAAAACTGGATATCCACAAGCAAAAGAATTCAATTGTACCCTTACCTAACATATGCAAAAATTAATTCAAGATGGATCAAGCATCTAAATGTAAGACCCAAAACAATAAAACTCTTAGAAGAAAACATAGGACGAAATTTTCATGACACTGGATTTGGTAATAATTTCTTGTATATAACATCAAAGACACAGATAGTAACAGAGGGGAAGTAGGTGAGCAGATGGGTGATGGAGATTAAAAAGTACACATCAGGATGAGCACTGGGTAATGTATAGATTTTTTGAATCACTATATTTTACATCTGAACCTAATATAACACTGTATGTTAACTATACAGGAATTAAAATAAAAAGCCATAGGTAAATAAAAGAGAAAAATAGACAAATTGGACTTCATAAAGATTTTTTTTTAATGTGCAACAAAAGATGTAATCAGCAATTGCTGGGTCATATGGTAGTTTCTATTTTTAACCTTTTGGGGGACCTCCGTACTCTTTTCCAGAGTGGCTGCACCAGTTTGTATTCCCACTAACAGAACAAGAGGGTTTCCCTTTCTCCACACCCTCGCCAACACCTGTTCTTTCTTGTGCTGTTGATTTTAGCCATTCTACATGTGTGAAGTGATATCTCATTGTAGTTTGGATTTGTAGTTCCCTGATGATGAGTGATGGTGACCATCTTTTCATGTGTCTGTTGGCCATCTGTATGTTTTCTTTGGAATAATATCTCTTCATGTCTTCTGCCCATTTTTAAAGTGTGTTATGCATTTTTCTGGGGGTTGAATTTTATAAATTCTTTATATATTTTGGGTACAAACTCTTTATCAGATATGTCATTTGCAAATATCTTCTCCCATTCCATAGGTTGCCTTTTAGTTTTGTTTATTGTTTCCTTCACTGTGCAGAAGCTTTTTATCTTGATGAAGTCCCAATAGTTTATTTTTGCTTTTGTTTCCCTTGCCTCAGGAGAAATATCTAGAAAGAAGTTGCTACGGCAATGTCAAAGAAGTTACTGCCTGTGATCTTCTTTAGGATTTTGATGTTTTCCTGTCTCACATTTCGGTCTTTCATCCATTTTGAATTTGTTTTTGTTGATGACATAAGAAAATGGTCCAATTTCATTCTTCTTCATGTTGCTGTCCAGTTTTCCCAACACCATTTGTTGAAGAGAATTTTTCCCCCATTGGATATTCTTTCCTACTTTGTCAAAGATTAATTGACTATATATTTGTGGGTTAATTTCTGGGTTTTCTCTTCTGTTCCATTGATCCATGTGTCTATTTTCGTGCCAGTACCATACTGTTTTGATCACATCATATTACAGTTGTAATTGTGGAATTGTGATACCTCAACCTTTGTGTCTTGGAGAAAATAAATTGGAGTGACATAATGGGATGATCTATTAAATTTGTGTAATTAAATGTTCAACTCTCTCCCTAGGTTTGGCTGTTCTCAGTCATTTCTTTATTTAAAAAAATTTTTTTTACCACATTCTCTTTTTTTATTTTTCTGGAGCTCCAATGATTCAAACAAGGCTTTTATTTTCATGGTATCCTACTGATCATGTAGACTTTTTTTGGCTTTCTTTCATACTTTGTGTTGTTGTTGTTAGTCTTCTCAGTCTAGGTAATTGCCATCTCTACCCTCCTTCTCATTCATTCTTTCTTCTTTTGGTTCATTCTGCTGTTAATACTCTATGGCATTTTTTATTTCATTTATTCAATTCTGCAACTCTAGATTTTTCTGTCTGGTTCTTTTTTAATGATTTCTATTTTTTTAATGTTTTTTTTATTATATTATGTTAGTCACCATACAGTACATCCCTGGTTTCCGATATAAAGCTTGATGCTTCATTAGTTGCATATAACACCCAGTGCTCCATGCAACACATGCCCTCCTCACTACCCATCACCAGCCTATCCCATTCCCCCACCCCCCTCCCCTCTGAAGCCCTCAGTTTGTTTCTCAGAGTCCATAGTCTCTCATGCTTCATTCCCCCTTCTGATTATCCCCCCTTCTTCATCCCTTTCTTCCCCCACCAATCCTCCTAGTTCTTATGTTCCATAGGTGAGAGAAATCATATGATAATTGTCTTTCTCTGCTTGACTTATTTCACTTAGCATTATCTCCTCCAGTGCCGTCCATGTTGCAGCAAATGTTGAGAAATCCTTCTTTCTGATAGCTGAGTAATATTCCATTGTATATATGGAACACAACTTCTTAATCCAGTCATCTGTTGAAGGGCCTCTCTGGTTAAGTTTATTCCGAGATATCTTATGGTTTTTGGTGCTATTGTAAATGAAATCGACTCCCTAATTTCTCTTTCTTTAGTCTCATTGTTAGTTTATAGAAATGCAACTGATTTCTGAGCATTGATTTTGTATCCTGCCACATTACTGAATTGTTGTATGAGTTCCAGTAATTTGGGGGTGGAACCTTTTGGGTTTTCCATTTAAAGTATCATGTCACCTGTGAAGAGAGAGAATTTGACTTCTTCTTTGCCAATCTGAATACCTTTTATTCTTTTTTGTTGTCTGATTGCTGTTGCTCGGACTGCTAGTACTATGTTGAACAATAATGGCGAGAGTGGGCATCCTTGTCATGTTCCCGATCTTAAGGGAAAGGCTCTCAGCTTTTCCCCATTGAGAATGATATTCGCTGTAGGCTTTTCATAGATGGTTTTTATGAAATTGAGGAATGTACCCTCTATCCCTACACTCTGAATGGTTTTAATCAGGAAAGGATGCTGTATTTTGTCGAATGCTTTTTCTGAAGCTATACTACAAAGCTGTGATCACCAAGACAGCATGGTACTGGCACAAAAACAGACACATAGACCAATGGAACAGAATAGAGAACCCAGAAATGGACCCTCGGCTCTTTGGGCGACTAATCTTTGACAAAGCAGGAAAAAACATCCAGTGGAAAAAGGACAGTCTCTTCAATAAATGGTGCTGGCAAAATTGGACAGCTATATACAGAAGAATGAAACTTGACCACTCTCTCACACCATACACAAAGATAAACTCCAAATGGATGAAAGACCTCGATGTGAGACAGGAATCCGTCAAAATCATAGAGGAGAACATAGGCTGTAACCTCTTTGACATCGGCCACAGCAACTTCTTTCGTGGCATATCTCCAAAGGCAAGGGAAACAAAAGCAAAAATGAACTTGTGGGACTTCATCAAGATAAAAAGTTTCTGCACCACCAAGGAAACAGTCAACAAAACAAAGAGGCAGCCCACGGAATGGGAGAAGATATTTGCAAATGACACTACAGATAAAAGACTGGTATCCAAGATCTACAAAGTACTTCTCAAACTCAATACACGAGAAACAAATAATAGATCAAAAAATGGGCAGAAGATATGAACAGACACTTCTCCAAAGAAGACATACAAATGGCTAACAGACACATGAAAAAATGCTCAACATCACTAGCCATCAGGGAGCTACAAATCAAAACCACAGTGTGATACCACCTTAGAGCAGTTAGAATGGCAAAAATTAACAAGGCAAGAAACAACAAATGGTGGTGAGGATGTAGAGAAAGGGGAACCCTCTAACACTATTGGTGGGAATGCAAGTTGGTACAGCCACTCTGGAAAACAGTGTGGCGGTCCCTCAAGAAGTTAAAAATAGAGCTACCCTATGACCCAGCAATTGCACTACTGGGTATTTACCCGAAAGATACAGACGTGGTGAAGAGAAGGGCCAGATGCACCCCAATGTTCATAGCAGCGTTGTCCACAATAGTCAACTGTGGAAGGAGCCGAGATGCCCTTCAACAGACGAATGGATAAAGAAGATATGGTCCATATTTACAATGGAATATTACTCAGCCATCAGAAAGAATGATCACCCAACATTTGCAGCAACATGGACGGGACTGGAGGAGATTATGCCAAGTGAAATAAGTCAAGCAGAGAAAGACAATTATCATATGGTTTCACTCATTTATGGAACATAAGGAATAGCAGGGAGGTGTTACAAGAAGGAAGGGAAGAATGAAGGGGAAATGGACCATGAGAGGCTATGGACTCTGGGAAACAAACTGAGGGTTTCAGAGGGGAGGGGGGTGGGGGAATGGGATGGACTGGTGATGGGTATTAAGGAGGGCATGTATTGCATGGAGCACTGGGTGTTATACGCAAACAATGAATCATGGAACACTACATCAAAAACTAATGATGTACTGTATGGTCACTAACCTATCATAATAAAAAAAAATTTTTATTCAACATAGTATTGGAAGTCCTAGCCAGAGCAATTAGGCAAGAAAAATAAGAGTCATCCAAATTGGAAAGGAAAATATTAAACTCTCTACTCATAGGTGAAATCTGTAGATGATAACCCTAGAGACTCCATCACAAAGCTGCTAGAATTAATGAACAAATTCAATATAATTACAGGATAGAAAATCAACATACAAAATTAGTAGTGTTTATATACACTAACAATAAACCATTTGAAAAAATATAGAAAATCCAATTCATAATAACATCAAAAAATAATAGGGATAAATTTAATCAAGGAGGTGAAATATTTTTACACTCACTAAAAACTAAAAGATATTGATAAAAGAAATTGAAAAAAGATATAAAAAATGGAAGGATATCCCACATTCATGGATTAAAAGAATTAATATTGTTAAAATGCCCATGTTACCCAAAGCCATATATAGATTCAACATAATCCTTATCAAGATTCTAGTGGTATTTTTTACAGAAATAGAAGAAGCAATCCTATGTGGAGAAAGGAGAACTCTCCTGCACTGATGGTGGCAATGCAAACTGGTGCAGTCACTGTGAAAAACAGTACGGAGTTCCTCAAAAAGTTAAAAATAGAACTACCTTATGATTAGCAATTGCACTACTACTTATTTACCCAAAGGATACAAAAATACAGATTCGAAGGAGTACATGCACCCCAGTGTTGATAGCAGCATTATCAACAGTAGCCAAAATATGGAAAGAGTCCAAATGTCCCTTGACTGATGAATAGATAAAGAAGAGGTGGTACATATATACGATGGAATACTACTCAGCCAAAGAAAAGAACAAAATCTTGCCATTTGCAATGACATTGATGGAGCTAGAGTGTACTATGCTAAGTGAAATAAGTCAGTCAGGGAAAGACAAATACCATATGATTTCACTCACATGTGAAATTTAAGAAATGAAACAGATGAACATATGGGAAGAGGAAAAAAAGAGAGAGACAGGGAAATGAGCCATAAAAGACTCTTAACTATAGAGAACAAACTGAGGGTTGATGGAGGGAGGTGGGTGAGGGATGGGCCAGGTGGGTGATGGATATTAAGGAGGGCACTTGTTATTATGAGCACTGGGTGTTGTATGTAATTGATGAATCACTGAAACCAATATTGCACTGTATGTTAACTAACTAGAATTTAAATAAAAATTTAAAAAAAGAAGAAATAATCCTAATATTCATATGGAATAACAAACCCCAAATAGCCAAAACAATTTTGAGAAGAACAAAGCTGGAGGCATTACACTTCATGTTTTCAAACTATATTACAAAGCCATAGTAATTAAAACAGTGTGGTACTGCCACAGAAACAGACATATAGTCCAATGGAACAGACTTAGGAGCCCAGAGGTAAACCATCCATATATGGTCAACTAATATCTGACAAGGAAGTCAAGAATACTTGATAAAGCAAAAAAAGTTCTCTTCAATAAATGGTGTTGGGAAAATTGGATATTTACATACAAAAGAATGAAATTCACAACAGTTAATTTGAAACAAATTGAACTTAAAGGTATGACCTGAAACCATAAAACTATTAGCAGAAAACAGGGAAAATACACTTCACATGGATCTTAACAATAGTTTCTTGGATATGATACCTAAAACACAAAGAAGGATAAAGCGACAAGGACAAAACAGCAGAAGATATGCAGCACACGTTGGAGACACTCCTTGAAGCACCAGGACTTGGGGAACAGGGAACACTACACAGCAGGGCACTAAAGGACCTCTTCTTCATAAGACCATTACCCCCACAAGGATGAGACATAGGTGACTTTTCTAATACACAGAAACAAGCACAGATACTTAGGAAAAATGAGAAGACAGAGAAATTTATCCTAAGTGAATGAACAAGACGTGGCCAGACCAGAGATCTAGGAGAAAGATATATAAGTAATATGCCTCATGGAGTATTTAATGCAATGGTCATAAGGATACTCACTGGACTTGAGAAAAGAGTGGAAGACATGAATGAGACCCTTTAACACAGAGATAAGGAATAATGTAGCAGAGATAAAAGGCTCAATAAATGAAACAGGAAACATGCTTGATGAAATGAACACTAGGCTGGAAGAAGCAGAGGAATAAACTAATGACCTAGAAGACAGAGTAATGGAAGGAAATCAAGCTGAACAAAAGAGAGAAAAAAGAATTATGCAAAATGAGAATGAACTTAGGGAACTCAGTACCTCCATCAAATATAATAATATTTGTATTGTAGGAATCCCGGAAGAAGAAGAGAGAAAAGGGGGCAGAAAATTTGTTTGAAGAAATTGAAGCTGAAAACTTCCCTAATTTGGGGAAGGAAACAGATATCCAGACCCAGGAGTCACAGAGAATCTCCTCCTGCCCCAGGTCAACAAAAGTAAACCCACACCAAGATATATTATAATTATATTGGCAAAATATAGTGATAAAGAAAAATATTTAAAAGCAAAAAGACAAAAGAAGACAGTAAGATCAAGGAAAACCCCATAAGGTTTGCAGGAGATTTTTCAACAGAAACATAGCAAGCCAGAAGAGAGTGGCATGATATATTCAAAGTGTTGAATGGGAAAGATATCAGGTCAAGAATATTCTGTTCATCAAGGCTATCATTTAGAATAGAAGGAGAGTTAGAGTTTCCAGACAAACAAAAATTAAAGAAGTTCATGACCACTAAACCATCCCTGCAAGAAATATTAAAGGGGACTCTTTTGAGTGGAAAGGAGAGACCAAAAGTGACAGTATGAAGGTAGGAAATACAAAAAGAGTAAAAATTAATATTTCTGTAAAAAATCAGTCAAGGAACTCACAAAATAAAAGGATGTAAAATATGACAACATATACCTAGAAGTGGGGAAGAGAGGAGTGAAGAATGGGTTCAAACTGAAACGACCATCAACTTAACACTAGACTGCTATGTGCAGAAGAGGTTATATACAAACTTAATGGTAAACATGTATCACAAACCACAAACAATTATGCAAAGAATAAAGAAAAAAATCCAAATATATAACTAAAGAAAATCAGCAAACCATGAAAGAAAGACCAAAAAGGGTCAGAGAAAATATTTAGAAAAAACACGAAACAAACAACAAAATGACAATAAATACATACCTAGCAACAATTACTTTGAATGTAAATGGGCTGAACAATCCAATCAAAAGACATAGGGTGACAGAATGTATAAAAAAATAAGACTCATCTATATGCTGGCTAGAAGAGACTTATTTATTTATTTATTTATTTTTCAAGTTTTTATTAGTTTCAGGTGTAGAATTTAGTGATTCAACACTTACATACAACACCTGGTACTTATCACAAGTGTCCTCCTTAATTCCCATGATGTATTTAACTCATCCCACCACCCACCTCCCCTCTGGTAAACATTAGTTTGTTCTCTGTTGTCAAGAGTTTGTTTGAAGTGTTTTTGCTCCCCCCCTTTTTTTAACCAATGGTCATTTGTTTTGTTTCTTAAATTCCACATATGAGTGAAATCATATAGTATTTGTCTTTCTGTGCCTTATTTGGCTTAGCATAATACTCTCTAGCTCCATCCCCATCATAGAAAATGGCAAGATTTCATTTTTCTATGGCTCAGTAATAATCCGTTGTATATATGCCACATCTTCTTTATCCATTCCTCACTCGATAGACATTTGGGCTCTTTCCATAATTTGGCTATTGTACATAATGCTACTATAAAATCAAGGTGTATGTGTCCCTTCAAACTAGTATTCTTGTATACTTTGGGTAAATACCTTCTACACAATTGCTGTATTATAGGGCAGTTCTATTTTTAACTTTTTGAGGGACTGCCATACTGTTTTCCAGAGTGATTGCAGCAGATTGCAATCCCACCAACAGTTCATGAGGCTTCCTTTTTCTCCACATCCTCACCAATACCTGTTGTTTCCTGTGTTATTAATTTTAGCCATTCTGACTGGTGTGGAATGACATTTCATTGTAGTTTTGATTTCTATTTCCCTAATGATGAGTGATGTTGAGCATTTTTTTTTTTCATGTGTCTGTTGGCCATCTGTATGTCTTCTTTGGAATAATATCTCTTCATGTCTTCTGCCAATTTTTAAAGTGTGTTATGCATTTTTCTGGGGGTTGAATTTTATAAATTCTTTATATATTTTGGGCACAAATTCTTTATCAGATATGTCATTTGCAAATATCTTCTCCCATTCCATAGGTTGCCTTTTAGTTTTGTTGATTGCTTCCTTCACTGTGCAGACGCTTCTAATTTTTAGGAAGTCTCAATACTTTACTTTTGCTTTTGATTCCTTCATTTTAGGAGATGTGTCTCATAAGAATTTGCTACTCCCAGTGTCAATGAGATTACTGCCTATGTTCTCCTCTAAGATTTTAATTGTTTCCTATCTTGCATTTAGGCCTTTAATCCCTTTTGAATTTATTTTTGTGTATGGTATAAGAAAATGGACCAATTTCATTCTTCTGCATGTGGCTGCCCAGTTTCCTAACATCATTAGTTGCAGATAATGTCTTTTTCTCATTGGATATTTTTTCCTGCTTTGTCGAAGATTGATTGACCACATAGTTGTGGGTTCGTTTTTGGGTTTTCTATTCTGTTCTATTGATTTATGTGTCTGTTTTTGTGCCAATACTGTACTGTCTTGAACACTACAGCTTTGTAATATAAATTGAAGTCTAGAATTGTGATGCCTCCAGCTTTGCTTTTCTTTTTCAAGATTGCTTTGGCTATTCAGGGTCTTTTGTGTTTCCATACAAATTTTAGGATTGTTTGTTCTAGGTGTGTGAAAAATGCTAGTGGTATTTTTATAGGGATTGCAAAAAATGTGTAGATTGCTTTGGGTAGTATAGACATTTTAACAATGTTTGTTCTTCCAATCCATGAGCATGGAATGTCTTTTGATTTCTTTGTGTCATCTTCGATTTATTTCATCAGTGTTGTATAGTTTTCAGAGTACAGATCTTTTATCTCTTTGTTTAGGTTTATTCCTAAATATCTCATGGTTTATGGTGCAATTGTAAATGGGATTGATTCCTTGATTTCAGAAGAGACAAATTTTATACCTAAAGACACCTGCAGACTGAGAGTGAGGGAATATGGAAACATAGATCATGAAATGAATGTCAAAAGAAAACCAGAGTAGCAATACTTATACAAACTAGACTTTAAAACAAGGTCTGTAACAAGAGACAAAGAAAGACAGTAGGTAATCGTAAAGGGAAAAATCCTCAAGAAGATATAACAATTGTAAATATTTAGGTACCCAATAAGGGAGGACCCAAGTATATAAAGCAAACATAAAGGAACTAATTAGTAATAATACAATAATAGTAGGGGACTTGAACACCCTACTTACATCAATGAACAGAGCATTTAAAGACTATCAGCAAGGAAACAATGGCTTTGAATGACACACTGGACCAGATGGATTTAACAAATATATTCAGAACATTTCATCCTAAAACAGCAGAATAAACATTCTTTTCAAGTGCACATGGGACATCCTCCAGAAAAGATCACACATTAGATCATAAATCAGGCCTCAACAAACACATAAAGATTGAATTCATACCATGCATCTTTTCTGACCACAAAGCTATGAAACTAGAATTCAGCCACAAGAAGAAATCTGGAAAGACCATAAATACATGGAGGTTAAACAAGATGCTACTGAAGAATTAATGGGTCAACAAGGAAATTAAAGAGGAAATTAAAAATTGCATGGAAACAAATGCAAATGAAAACACAATGGTCCAAAACCTTTGGGATGTGGCAAAAGTGGTCTAAGAGGGAAGTATATAGCAACAGAGGCCTACCTCAAGAAGCAAGAAAAATCTCAAATAAACAATTTAACCTTACACCTAAAAGGAGCAAAAAACAAAACAAGTAAAGCCTAAGTCAGCAGAAGGAAGGAAATAACAAGAATTAGAGCAGAAATAAATGATATAGAAAGTGAGAAAACAATAGAACAGATGAATGAAACCAGGAGCTGGTTCTTTGAAGAAATTAATAAAATCAAAAACTGCTAGCCAGGCTTATCAAAAAGGAAAGAAAAATACCCAGGTAAATACGATTGCAAATGAGAAAGCAGAAATAACAATCAACATCACAGAAATAAGAGACTATTATGAAAAGCTGTATGCTAACAAATTGGACAACCAGGAGAAATGGATAAATTCCTAGAAACATATAAATTACCAAAACTGAAAGACGAAGAAAGAAGAAAGTTGAACAGACCGGTAACCTGCAAAGACATTTAATCAGCAATCAAGAAACTCCCAACAAACAAAAAGTCCAGGACCAGATGGCATCACAGGAAAATTCTACCAAACACTTAAAGAAGAGTTAATTCCTATTCTCAAACTGTTCCAAAAAATAGAAAAGGAAGGAAAACTTGCAAACTCATTCTGAGTCCAGCAATATCCTGATACAAAAACACATGAAGACTCCACTAAAAGAGAGAAGTAGAGGTCAATATCCCTGATGAATATGGATGCAAAATTTCTCAAACAAATACTACCAAACTGAATCCAACAATATATTTGAAAAAAAAATCATTCACAATGATTAAGTGAGATTTAATCGTGGGCTGCAAGAATGGTCCAATATTCATAAATCAATCAATGTGATACATCACATTAATAAAAGAGGGGATAAGAACCACATGATCATTTCAATATGTGAATAAAAAAAATTTGACAAAGTGTCACATCCATTCATGGTACAACTCCTCAACAAAGTAGATTTAAAGGGAACATACCCCAACGTAATGAAAGCCATCTATGAAAAACCCACAGCTAATATCATCCTAAATGGGGAAAAACTGAGAGCTTGTATTCTAAGGTTAGGAACAAGACAGGGATGTGCACTCTCCCTATTATTTAATATAGTACTGAAAGTCCTAGCCACAGCAATCAGACAACGGAAAGAAATAAAAGATATCCAAATTGGTATGGAAGAAATCAAACTCTCACCTTTTGAATATGACATGATACTATACCTAGAAAACCAGAAGGACACCACCAAAAAACTGCTAGAATTGAAAAACAAGTTAAGTAAAGTTGCAGGACACAAAATCAATGTACAGAAATTCTGTTTCATTTCTATTCACCAATAATGAAGCAGCAGCAGAAGAAATTAAGGAATCAATCCCATTTATGATTGCACCAAAAAATAGCATGCCTAGGATCTGTACTCCGAAAACTATAAAACACTGATAAAAGAAACTGAAGATGACACAAAGAAATGGAAAGACATTCCATACTCATGGATCGGAAGAACAAATATTGTTAAAATATCTGCATTTCTCAAAGTGATATACACATTTAATGCAATCCCTATCAAAATAACAGCATTTTTTACAGAACTAGAATAAACAATCCTAAAATTTGTATGGAACCACAAAAGACCCTGAATAGCCAAAGCAACCTTGAAAAGAAAGCAAAGCTGGAGGCCTCACAATTCCAGACTTTAAGCTCTATTACAAAGCTGTATTGATCAAGCCAGTATGGTACTGTGCAAAAGCAGACACACAGATCAATAGAATAGAAAACCCAGAAATGAACACACAATTATGTGGTCAAGAAGAAGACAGTCTTTTTAACAAATGGTGTTGGGAAAACTGGACAGGAACATGCAAATGAATGAAACTGGGCCACTTTCTTATACTGTACACATAAATAAATTCAAAATGGATTAAAGAACTATGTGTGAGACCTGAATATATAAAAATCCTAGAGGAGAACACGGGCAGTAACTTTTTTGACAGGGGCAGTGGAACTTCTTTCTAGATATGTCTCCTGAGGCAAGAGAAACAAAAACAAAAATGAAGTTTTGGGACTTCATCAAAATAAAAACTTTTGCACAGTGAAGAAAGTAATCAACAAAACTGAAAGGCGACCTATGGAATGGGAGAAGATATTTGCAAATGACACTTCTGATAAAGCATTGGTATCAAAAATATATAAAGTATTACAAAACTCAACACTCAAAAAATGAAAAATCCACTTAAAAATGGGCAGAAGATATGAATAGACATTATTCCAAAGAAGACACACAGATGAAGATATAAAATATAGCATTTAATATTTAATTTGTGTTCCTTCCAAATTTTCTTCACATACATGAACTGATGCTCAAAGTCACTGATTATCAGGGAAATGAAAACCATGGGGCGCCTGGGTTGTGCAGTCATCAAGCATCTGCCTTCGGCTCAGGACGTGATCCTGGCGTTCTGGGATTGAGCCCCACATCAGGCTCCTCCGCTAGGAGCCTGCTTCTTCCTCTCCCACTCCCCCTGCTTGTGTTCCCTATCTCGCTGGCTGTCTCTGTCAAATAAATAAAATAAAATCTTTTAAAAAAAAGAAAGAAAACCAAAACTGCAATGAGATATCACTCCACACCTGTCAGAATGGCTTAAAATAATTACGTAAGACACAACAGGTTTTTGCAAGGATGTGGAGAAAGGGAAACCCTCTTGTTCTGTTAGCGGGAATGCAAATTGATGCAGCCACTCTGTAAAATAATATGGAAGTTCCTCACAAAGTTAAAAATAGAACTACCCTATGATCCAGCAATTGCACTGTAAATATTTACCCAAAGCATACAAAAAAATACTAATTCAAAGGGATACACGCACCATGGTATTATATCTACAATAGCTAAATTATGGAAACAGCTCAAGTGTCCATCAGTTGATGAATGGATAAAGATGTGATATTTACACACACACACACACAATGGAACATTACTCAGCTAAAAGAAATGAAATCTTGCCCTTTACAATGATGTGGATGGAGCTAGTGAGTATAATGGTAAGTGAAATAATTCATTATGAGATAAACATTATATGATTTCACTCATACGTGGAATTTAAGAAGAACAAAGGAGCATGGGGAACAAAGAGAGAGAGAGAGGCAAACCAGGAAACAGACTCTTAACTATATCATACAAACTGATGGTTTCCAGAGGGGAGGTGTGTGTGTGGGGTTGCTGAGTTGAATAGGTGATGGTGATTAAGGAGTGAGTGATGAGCACCGGGTGTTGTATGGAAGTGTTGAATCACTATATGGTAAATTTTAAACTAGCATTACGCTGTCTGTTAAGTGACTGGAATTTAAGTAAAAACAAAAAATGTGTATGAATTTCCCTCTTTGCTGTGTGTCAATTTTTTAAAAAATATTATATTTTCATTCTGGGGTGCCTGGGTGATTCAGTCAGTTGAGTCAGTTGACTCTTGCTTTCAGCTCAGGTCATTATCTCATGGGTCACGGGGTTGAGACCTGAGGAGAGTGGGGAGTGGGGAGTCAGCTTGAGGATTCTCTCCCTCTGCCCCTTCTTCCCCCACTCTTGCATGCATTCTCTCTCTCTCAAATTAATAAATCTTAAAAAATGTATTATCATTTTCAATGAGTTCAATATATTTTACAATTTCAATTTTGATTTCTTCTTTGATCCATGGGTTATATAGAAGTTATTTATTTTAAAATTTTAAGGATTTTCTAATCTTTATATGATTTCTGCAGCCCAACCAACAGTGTAAGAGGGTTCCCCTTTCTCTGCAACCTTGCCAACATCTGTCGTTTCCGGACTTGTTAATTTTAGCCATTCTGATGGATGTGAGGTGGTATATCATTGTGGTTTTGATTTGTATTTTCCTGATGCTAAGTGATGTTGAGCATTTTTTCATGTGTCTCTTGGCCATTTTTATGTCTTCTTTGGAGAAATGTCTGTTCATATCTTCTGCCCATTTCTTGACTGGATTATTTGTTTTTTGGTGGTTGAGTTTGATAAGTTCCTTACAGATTTTGGATACTACCCCTTTATCTGATAAGACATTTGCAAGTATCTTCTCCCATTCTTTAGGTTGTCTTTTAGGGTTTTGTTTTTTTTTTTTTACTATTTTCTTTGCTGTGCAAAAGCTTTTTATTTTGATGAAGTCCCAATAGATCATTTTCCTTTTGTTTCCCTTGCCTTTGTAGACATGTCTAGCAAGAAGTTTGTGCAGCTGAGGTCAAAGAGGTTGCTGCCTGTGTTCTCCTCTAGGACTTTAATTGATTCCTGCCTCACTTTTAGGTCTTTCATCCATTTTAAGTCTATTTGTATGGTGTAAGAAAATGGTCCAGTTTCATTCTTCTACATGTGGCTGTCCAGTTTTCCCAACACCAATTGTTGAAGAGACTGCCTTTTCTACACTGAATATTCTTTCCTGCTTTGTCGAAGGTTAGTTGACCATAGAGTTGAGGGTCCATTTTTGGGTTCTCTATTCTGTTCCATTGATCTATGTGTCTGTTTTTGTGCCAGTACCATAACTGTCTTGATGATTACAGCTTTGTAATATAGCTTGAAGTCCAGAATTGTGAGGCCACCAGCTTTGGTTTTCTTTTTCAATATTCCTTTGGCTATTCAGGGCCTTTTCTGGTTCCATACAAATTTTAGGATTATTTGTTCCAGCTGTGTGAAAAAAGCTGATGGTATTTTGAACGGGATTGCATTGAATGTGTAGATTGCTCTATGTAGCATAGACATTTTAACATTATTTGTTCTTCCAATCCATGAGAATGGAACATTTTTCCAATTCTTTGTGTCTTCATCAATTTCTTTTTTTTATAATCATATTTTTTATTATATTGTTAGTCACCATACAGTGCATCCCTGTTTTTTTATGTAAAGTTTGATGATTCATTAGTTACGTATAACACCCAGTGCACCATGCAATATGTTCCCTCCTTACTACCCATCACCAGCCTATCCCATTCCCCCACCCCCCTCCCCTCTGCATCAATTTCTTTTTTAAAAAAATTTATTATGTTATGTTAGTCACCATACAGTACATCATTAGTTTTTGGTGTAGTGTGCATGCTTCATTGTTTGCGTATAACACCCAGTGCTCCATGCAATATGTGCCCTCCTTAATACCCATCACCAGCCTATCCCAATTTCTTTCATAACCGTTCTATAGTTTTCAGAGTACAGATCCTTTAACTCTTTCATTAGGTTTATTCCTAGGTATCTTATGGGTTTTTGTGCAATTGTAAGTGTGATTGATTCCTTGATTTCTCTTTCTTCTGCCTCATTATTAGTATATAGAAATGCAACTGACTTCTCTGTATTGATTTTATATCTTGCCACATTGCTGAATTCCTGTATGCATCTAGCAATTTTTGGGTGGTGTCTTTTGGGTTTTCCACATAGAGTATTTTGTCATCTGCAAAGAGTGAAAGTTTGACTTCTTCTTTGCCAATTCAGATGCCTTTTATTTCTTTTTGTTTTGTGATTGCTGAGGCTAGGACTTCCAGTGCTGTGTGGAACAACAGTGGTGATAATGGACATCCCTACCATGTTCCTGACCTTAGGGGAAAAGCTCTCAGCTTTTCCTCATTGAGGACGATATTTGCTGTGGGTTTTTTATATACAGCTTTTATGATGTTGAGGTGTGTTCCCTCTATCCCTACACTACAGAGAATTTTAATCAAGAAAGGATGCTGTATTTTTTCAAATGCTTTTTCTGCATCTATTGAGAAGATTATATGGTTCTTGTCCTTTCTTTTATTAATGTGGTATAGCACATTGATTTGCAGATGTGAGCCACCCTTAGCAGCCCAGGAATAAATCCCACCTGGCTGTGGTGAAAATCCTTTTAATGTACTGTTGGATTCTACTGGCTAGTATCTTGATGAGATTTTTCACATCCATGTTCATCAGGGATATTGGTGTATAATCCTTTTTGTTGGGGTCTTTGTCTGGTTTGGGGATCAAGGTAATAATGCTGGTCTCATAGAATGAATTTGGAAGTTTTCCTTTCATTTCTATTTTTGAAACAGCTTCAGAAGAATAGGTATTACCTGTTCATTAAATGTTTGGTAGAATTCACCTGGGAAGCCATCTGGCCCTGGGATCTTGTTTGTTGGGTGATTTTTTATTACTGTTTCAATTTTTTTTCTGCTTATGGGTGTGTTAAGGTTTTCTGTTTTTTCCTATTTCAGTTTTGGTAGTTTAGATGTTTCTAGGAATGCATTGTTTTCTTCCAGATTGCCTAATTTGTTTGCATATAATTGTTTATAATTCTTTTATAATTGTATATCTTTCATGTTGGTTATGATATCTCCTCTTTCATTTATGTTTTTATTTATTTGGGTTCTTTCTCCTTTCTTTTTAATAAGTCTAGCTAGGGGTTTATCGATCTTATTAATTCTTTCAAAGAGCAAGCTTCTTGTTTCATTGATCTGTTCTACTGTTCTTTTGGTTTCTATTTCATTGATTTCTGCTCTAATCTTTATTATTTCTCTTCTCCTGCTGGATTTAGGCTTTATTTGTTTTTCTTTTTCCAGCTCCTTTAGGTGTAAGTCTAAGTTGTCTATTTGAGACTTTTCTTGTTTCTTGAGAAAAGCCTGTACTGCTATATACTTCCTGTTTAGGACTGCCTTTGCTGCATCCCAAAGGTTCTGAACTATAGTGTTTCATTTTCATTTGTTTTCATGTATTTTTTAAAATTCTTATCTAAAATCCTGGTTGACCTAATTCTTTAGTAGGATGTTCTTTAACTTCCATGTATTTGTGTTCCTTCCAAATTTTCTCTTGTGATTGAGTTCAGATTTTAAAATCTGAAAATATACATGGCATAATCTCAATCTTTCTGTACTGGTTGAAACCTGTTTTTTGACTCATTATGTGATATTTTCTGGAGAATGTTCTACGTGCACTTGAGAAGAATGTGTATTCTGTTACTTTAGAATGAAATGCTCAAATATATCTTTGAAGTCCATCTGGTCCAGTGTGTCATTCAAAGCCCTTGCTTCCTTGTTGATCTCTTCTTAGATGATTTGCCCATTGCTGTGAGTAGGCTGTTAAAGTCTCCTACTATTATCGTATTATTATCAATGTGTTTCTCTAATTTTCTTATTGTTTTATGTAATTGGCTGTTCTCATGTTAGGCTCATAAATATTTACAATTGTTAGATCTTGTTGGATAAACCCCTTTATTATGATACAGTAGGCTTCTTCATCTCTTACTACTGTCTTCAGTTTAAAATCTAGTTTGTCTGATATAAGGATGGCTTCTCCAGCTTTCTTATATGTCCATTAGCATGATAAATTGTTCTCCTTCCCCTCACTTTCAATCTGGATGTGTCTTTGGGTCTAAAATGAGTCTCTCATAATCAACATATCGATGGGTCTTTTTTTTTTAAATCCAATCTGATACCCCCATGTTTTTCGGTTGGAGCATTTAGTCCATTTACATTCAGAGTAATTATTAAAAGATATGAATTTAGTGCCATTTTGTTACCTGTAAAGTCATTGTTTCTGTGGATTGTCTCTGTTTCTTTCTGGTCTTTGTTAGTTTTGGGCTCTCTCTTGGCTCAAAGGATCCCCTTTAATCTTTCTTGCAGGTCTGGTTTAGTATTCACTAATTCCTTTAATTTTTGTTTGTCCTGGAAACTCTTTATCTCTCTTTCCATTCTGTATGACATCCATGATGCATAAAGTATTCCTGGCTGCATATCTTTCCCTTTTAGCATTTCGAATACGGCATGCTATTTCTTTTTGGCCTGCCAGGTCTTTGTGGTGGGTCTTCTGCCAATCTTATGTTACTACCCTTATAGGTTAAGGACCTCTTGTCCTGAGCTGCTTTCAGGATTTTCTCTTTATCTCTGAAATTTGTATGCTTCACTATTATATGTTGAGGTGTTGACCCATTTTCATTGACTTTGAAGGGGAGTTATCCATGCCTCCTGGACTTACATGCCTATTTCCTTCCCCAGATTAGGGAAGTTCTCAGCTATAATTTGTTCAGATAAACCTTCTGCCCCTCTCTCTCCTCCTCTTCTGGAACCCCTATTATTTGAATATTATTTTGCTTTATGGTATTGCTGATTTCGCGAATTCTCCCTTTGTGATCCAGTTTTCTCAGCTCCCTTATTCTCCATCATTTTATCTTCTATATCACTGACTCTCTTCTGCCTTTCTTATCTTAGCAGTTCGAGCCTCCACTTTTGACCACATCTGAGTAATAGCATTTTTAATTTTGGCCTGATTAGATGTTAGTTCATTTATTTCTATAGTAAGGGATTCTCTATTGTCTTTTATGCTTTTTTAAAACCTAACTAGTATCTTTATAATTGTCGTTTTGAATTCTAATTCTGACATCTTACTTATATCCATATTGATTGAATCCATGGCAGTGAGTACTGCCTCCTATTCTTTTTTGGGTGGGTGAGTTTCTCCATCTCATCATTATGTCCAGAAAAGAATAGATGAAAGAGAGAGAAAAGACAAAAATAGCAGCAAATTCAGAAAAATACAAACAAACCAGAAGAAAACAGAAACAAAAGAAAATTACAAAAAATCAAACAGGAAGTAAAACAGAACAAAATAATAAACTAGTTCCTGGGCATATTTTGGTCTGTTTGTTAAAGAAACTAGATCCCAAAATAGGAAAGAAAGAAAAACTTGTATATATACAAAAATAAAATTTAAAAAAATTAATGGAAATGAAAAAATATATATTGCACATGTATATAAATAAAAATTAAAGAATTAAAAAGAGAATTGATAAAATAATAAAATTGCTGAAAAAATAAAACTGAAAGACCAAAGAATAATTACCCCCCCAAATGCTATATACTGTTTTCCGAACCATGTGCTGAAGTTTTGCAGTTCTCTGTGATCAGTAAACTTGGTGTTAGCCGGTTATTCCCACTGGTCTTCTGGGGGAGGGGCCCGTTGCACTGATTCTCAGGTGTTCTTGCCTGGGTGGAATTTCGCACCCCTTACCAGGGGGCCAGACTCAGTGTAAATGGCTCCGGATTGCACTATGTGGTACTGTTTTGCTCCTCGAAGTCTTCCAGCACCGATGGGTGGGGATGAAAAAGGTGGCACCCTGATCTCTAGCCCTAGAGCTGAATGTTCATGCCTCCCACTCTTCAGTGAGCCCTCACAAAAAAGCAGTCACTCACTCTTGTCTCCCTGGTTTCTGTCCCAACTGTGTTTACCCAGCCTCTGACCAAATGTTTTTATCTCAAGCATACAACCCCGTTTTAAGTCTCCAAACTTTATGGACTTCTGCAGTGTGGGCCCGTGCCATTCTTCCTGGGGACGGGAGGGGGGGGGTCTTGCCTTGCTTCTGTTTCTTGCTGGACCACTGCCTGGAGAGCGGTCACATGACCATGCAGCAGTTCATAGTTGATGGCAACATTGAGCAGAAAGCTGGCACCTAGACTTGGTGTTTTCACCCAGTTTCCCTGCTCTGATACTGGGGAACTCTGCTGCAATCAGGTACCCCCACTCTTTTTGTCACCCTAGGGATCCTGAGACCATGCTGTCCTGCCTGGAATTCTGCCCTGGTTCACCACCTGAGTACCTTTGAGCCAGGGATGTCCCCCACTGTAGCAGACTTCTAAAACTTCTGATTTTGAACTCTGCTGCTTATAATACTTTTTGGCAGACTCCTTAAGCAAGTTCCCTCCCCTCTGTGGTTTATCTTCCAAAACATTGCCCCAGGTTCACATCTCTGCCCCTACTACCTTGCAAAAAGTGGTCACTTTTCTATTTGTAGAATTGCAGCAATTCTCTTCTCAGATCTCTGATTTCACAGGTGTTTAGAATGATTTGGTAACTATCTAGCTGAATTCCAGGGAACAGAAAAAATCAGGGTCCTTGCTTCCTCTGCCATCTTAACTCCTCCCCTATATGATTGAATTCTAATTTAATTCTTTTTGTGGTTAGTCAAAAAACTATATTATTTTATTCTTTTAAATTTTTGTCCTTTGTTTTATGCCCTAGAAAATGTCTATCTTTGTGAATATTTTATGTATATGTAAAAATAATTTGTATTCTTTTGCCGTTTCAGTTGTTCTTTAATTGTCAGTTTGATGGTTGAAGTATTCAATTATTCTATATCCTTTTTGATTTTCTGCCTACATTTTCCATCCATCATTGTGAGAGAGGCATTCAAATCTTTAGCTAAAACTGCAAAAATAGACAAATATCTTCTTCCTGAACTTAGAGGGAAAGCTTTCAACCTTTCACTATTGAGTATGATGTTATGAGCCTGTTATATATCTTCTTTATTATGTTGAGCTGTGTTTTCACAGCACCCAATTTGTTGAGTGCTTTTATTATAAAAATATGTTGTATTCTGTCAAATATTTTTTTGCATCTATTCAGATGATCATATGATTTTTATTTTTTATTCTATTAGTGTGATGTATCACATTTATTGACTTGCCTATGTTGTAATACCCTTGCATCTCAGAAATAAATCCTGCTTGATCATGGTGTATGATCTTCTTAATGTGCTATTGAATTCTATTTGCTAGTATTTGTTTAGAATTTTTACATTCATACTCATCAGGGATATTGTTCCATCATTTTCTTTTGGTGCCCTTATCTGGCTTTGGTATGAAGGTAATGCTAGCTCAATAACACGAGTTTGAGAGTACTACCTCTGCTTCAATTTTTAGAAGGGTTTGAGAAGCATTCGCATTCATTCCTATTTATATGTTTAGTAGAATTCACCAGTAAACCATCTGTTCCTGGGCTTCCTTTTGCTGGGATATTTTGATTACTGATGCTATCTCCTTGCTTGCTATTGGTCTGTTCAGATTTTCTATTTCTTCATACTTTAGTTTTAGTAAGTTGTATGTTTCTAGGAATATATCGAGTTCTTCTAGTTTATTCAATTTTTTGGCATGTAATTATTCATAGTAGTATGTTATAATCCTTTATACTTCTGGGCTATGAGTTGTAATGTCTCTTCTTTCATTTCTTGTTTTATCTGAGTCTTCCCTTTTTATTTAATCTAGCTATAGGTTTTCAATTATGTTTATCTTTTAAAAAGCTTCTCAGTATCACTGACATTCTCTATTTTTTTTCTGGTCCTTATCTCCTTTATTTCTGCTCTGATATTTGTTGTTTACTTTATTCTGCTAACTTTGGGCTTAGTTTGGTCTTCTTTTTCTCATTTTTTGAAATGTAAAATTAGGTTACTTGATATTATTCTTTTTTCTTAATTGTAAGCTTGTATTTCATAAACTCCTCTCTTTGAACTGCTTTTGCAACTTGCCACAGGTTTTAATATTTTGTTTCCATTTTCATGTGTTTGAAGATAGTTTTTGAGTTTTCTTTTGATTTTTTTTCTTTGACATATTGGTTGTTCAGGAGTGTATTGTTTAATTTGCACATAGTTGTGATTTTTTAAAAACTTTTCTTCTGTTATTGCCACTGTTGTCAGAAAAGATACTTGGTATTTTTTAAAAAAGATTTTATTTATTTATTTGACAGAGAGAGAGGGAACACAAGCAGGCGGAGTGGGAGAGGGAGAAGCAGGCTTCCCACTGAGCAGGGACCCTGATGCGGGGCTTGATCCCAGAACTCTGGAACCATGACCTGAGCCAAAGGCAGATGCTTAATGACTGAGCCACCCAGGCGTGCCAAGATACTTGGTATTATTTTAAACTTAAATTTGGTTAGATTTGTTTTGTGAGTTATCACATAATTTGTCCTGGAGAATGTTCTATGTAAATTTGTGAAGAATGTGTGTTCTGCTGCTGTTAGATGGAATGACCTATATATATCCATTAGCTCCAATGGTTTAAAGTATTGTTAACATCCAGTGTTTTCTTATTGATTTTCTGTTTGAATGATCTATCCATGTCTGAAAGTAGGTCATTGAAGTCCTCTACTATCAAAATATTGGCTATTTCTCCCTTTAGATCTGTTAATATTTGCTTAATATAGTTAGGTGGTCCAATGGTGGGTGTGTATATGTTTATAACTGTTATGTCTTTAAAATTTTCCCCCAACTTTATTAAAATATAATTTAAAAATATAATTGTATTTAAAGTGTACAGTGTAATATGATTTGATATACATGTACACTGTGAAAGGATGCCAAAAAATAATTTTGTTAACAGATGCAGCACCTTACATAATTACTTTCTTTTGCAGATAATGCTTAAGTTTTACTCTCAACAAATTTCAGTTATACAATACAGTGCTATTAACTATAGTCACTATGCTATACATTAAGTCGTCAGAACTTATTTATCTTATAACTAAAAGGTTGTACCTTTTCCCAAACCTCTCCCCATTTCCCAACTTTCCCCCAGCCCCTGGCAACAACCATTCTACTTTCTGATTGGATTAGTTTGACTTAAAAAAAAAATTCCACATACAAACGATATGACTCAGGATTTGTCTTTGACTAGTTTATTTCATTTGGTAAAATGCCCTTCAGTTTATTCATGTCACAAATGGCAGGATCTCCTTCTTTTGTAAGGTTAAATAAAATTCTATTGTGAATATATATATATATATATCACATCTTTACCCATTCATTCCTAGATGGACAGCTTATTTCCATATCTTGACTATTATAAACAGTGCTGCAATGAACATGGAATACATATATCTTTTTGAGATGGTGATTTCATTTCCTTTGGATATATACTCAGAAGTGGGATTAGGTGCATTTCTGGTAAGGGAATCAAAAGAAAGGCTCCCAGACTCTGGCTCTTGGTGATGCAGCGCCATCTGGTGTCATGTCTCCGCTTGCACAAAAAAGAGGAAGGGATACCTTTAAGAATTTTCCAGAGAAACTGCATGATGCATGTGTCCATAAACTTGTTTGATGGAATCCTTTCAAAATGTATACATATATCAAATCATATCATCACATTGTGCATATTAGATACAATTACATTTTTTCTTTCTTTTTATTTTATTTTTTAAATTTTTTATTATATTAGTCACCATACAGTACATCCTTAGTTTTTGATGTAGTGTTCCATGATTCATTGTTTGCGTATAACACCCAGTGCTCCATGCAATATGTGCCCTCTCTAATACCCATTACTGGCCTATCACAATCGCCTATCCCCCTTCCTCTGAAGCCCTCAATTTGTTTCCCAGAGGCCATAGTCTCTCATGGTTCATTCCCCCTTCTGTTTGCCCCCCCTTCATTCTTCCCTTCCTTCTTGTAACGCCTCCCTGCTATTTCTTATGTTCCATAAATGAGTGAAGCCATATGACAACTGTCATTCTCTGCTTGACTTATTTCACGTAGCATAATCTCCTCCAGTATCTACGTTGCTGCAAATGTTCAGTGACCATTCTTTCTGATGGCTGAGTAATATTCCATTGTGTATATGGACCACATCTTCTTAATCCAGTCATCTGTTGAAGGGCATCTCAGCTCCTTCCACAATTTGGCTATTGTGGACTATGCTGCTATGAATAATGGGGTGCATATGGCTCTTCTCTTCACTATGTCTGCATCTTTGGGGTAAATACCCAGTAGTACAATTGCTGGGTCATAGGGTAGCTCTATTTTTAACTTTTGAAGGGACCTCCACACTGTTTTCCAAAGTAGCTGTACTAACTTGCATTCCCACCAACAGTGTAAGAGGGTTCCCCTTTCTCCACATCCTCTCCAACATTTGTTATTTCTTGCCTTGTCAATTTTTGCCATTCTAACTGGCATAAGGTGGTATCTCAATGTGATTTTGATTTGAATTTCCCTGATGGCTAATGATTTTGAACATTTTTTCACGTGTCTGTTAGCCATTTGTATGTCTTCATTGGAAAAGTGTCTGTTCATATCTTCTGCCCATTTTACAATTTATTTGTTTCTCATGTATTGAGTTTGAGAAGTTCTTTGTAGATCTTGGATACCAGTCTTTTACCTGTAGCATCATTTGCAAATATATTCTCCCATTCCATGGGCTGCCTCTTCGTTTTTTTGACTGTTTCCTTGGCTGTGCAGAGCTTTTTATCTTGATGAAGTCCCACNTTATCTTGATGAAGTCCCACAAGTTCACTTTATCTTTTGTTTCTCTTGCCTTTGGAGATGTGTCATGAAAAAGGTTACTTTGGCCGATGTCATAGAGTTTGCTGCCTATGTTCTCCTCTAGGATTTTGATGGATTCCTGTCTCAAATCGAGGTCTTTCATCCATTTGGA
>NC_048238.1:54010639-54019124 GCF_002007445.2 Ailuropoda melanoleuca | reverse complement strand
TTGCCCAAAGAGCCGAGGGTCCATTTCTGAGTTCTCTATTCTGTTCCATTGGTCTATGTGTCTGTTTTTGTACCAATACCATGCTGTTTTTGTGATCACAGCTTTGTAGTACAGCTTGAAATCTGGCATTGTGATGCCCCGAGCTTTGTTTTTCCTTTTCAACAGTTCCTTGGCGATTGGGGGCCTTTTCTGGTTCCATACAAATGTAAGGGCTATTTGTTCCAGTTCTTTGAAAATCAATGAATTAGAGTAGAGCAAACTAGATTTTAAACCAAAGACTGTAATAAGAGATGAAGAGGGCCTCTATATCATAATAAAAGGGTCTATCTAACAAAAAGATCTAACAATTGTAAATATTTATACCCACAACTTGGGAGCACCCAAATATATAAAAAAATTAATAACAAACACAAAGAACTCATTGATAATAATATAAAAATAACATGGGACTTATTAGTATGGGTGTGGGATGGGCTAAATTGGTGATGGGTATTAAGGAGGGCACTTGCTATGATGAGCACTGGGTGTACATGTAAGTGATGAATCACTAAATTCTACTCCTGAAGCCAGTATTACACTACGTGTTAACTAGCTAGAATTTAAATACAAATTTGAAGGGGGAAAAAAGCCAGTAGGAGGAAGGAAATAATAAATATTAGAGCAGAAATGAATACTAAAAATAAATAAATAAATAAAACAGATAAATGAAATCAGGAGCTGGTTCTTTGACAAAATTATCAAAACTGATAATCCTTTAGCCAGACTCATTAAAGAGAGAGAGAGACTCAAATATATAAAATCAGAAACAAAGGAGGAGAAATAAAAACCAACACCACAGGAATACAAACAATTATAAGAGAATATTAGAGAAATATGTCAACAAATTGGACAACCTAGAAGAAATGTCTAAATTCATAGAAACATATGATCTCCCAAAAATGAGTGAGAAAAAAATAGAAAATCTGAGCAGACCAATTACTAGTAACAACCTTGGAACAGTAATAATAATAAAAAAAACTACCAACAAATAAAAGTCTAGGACCAGATGACTTCACAGCTAAATTCTACTGATATTTAAAGAGGAGACATTACTTGTTTTCAAACTATTCCAATAAAAGATGAAGGAAAGTTTCCAAATTCATTTTGCAAGGCCAGCAGTACCTTGATATGAGAATCAAATGACGACACTACAAAAAAAGACAATATCTCTGATGAATATAGATACAAAAATCAAAAATATTAGCAAACCAAATCCAACAATACATTAGAAAAATTATTCACAACCATCAAGTGGGATTTACTCCAGGGATGCAAGGGTAGTTTAGTATTCACAAATCAATTGATGTGATATATCACATTCACAAGGGAAAGGATTAAAAAATATGATCACTTCAAAAGATGCAGAAAAAAGCATTTGAGAAAGAACAAAATCTATTCATGATAAAATATCTCCACAAAATAGGTTTAGAGGAAACACACCTCACAATAAAGGCAATATATGAAATCCCACAGCTAGCATTATACTCAATGGTCAAAAACTGAGAGCTTTTCCTCCTAGATGAAGTACAAGATAATAATGCCTGGTCTCATTGCTTTTATTCAACATACTACTGGAAGTTCTAGCCACAGCAATCAGTGAGCAAAAAAAAATTAAAAGGCATCCAAATTGGTAAAAAACAAGTAAAACTTTCTCTATTTGCAGATGACATGATACAATATGTAAAAAACCCTAACAACTCTAGCAAAAATCTACCAGAACTGATAAATTAATTTAGTAAAGTTGTGGGATACAAAATTAATATACAGAAGCTTGTTGCATTTCTGTATGATAATAATGATGTGGCAGAAATAGAAGTTAAAAACAATCCCATTTACAATTGGACCAAAAAGAAAAACAATCTAGGATTAAACTTAATCAAATAGGTGCGAGATCTATACTCTGAAAGATATAAATATTGATAAAAAAAAGCTGAAGATGACACAAATTGAAAGATATTCCATGCTAATCAATTGGAAGAGCCAATATTATTAAGACCACCATACTATCCAAAACCTTCTGCAGATTTACTGCAATCCCTGTCAAAATACCAACACCTCTCACAGAACTAGAACGCATCATCCTAAGATTTGTATGGAATCACAAAAGTCCCTGAGTAGTGAATGAAATCTTGAGAGAGAACAAAGTTAGAGCTATCACAATCCTAAATTTCAAGATATACTACAGAGCTCTGGTAATCAAAATAGTATAGTACTGAAATATTTATTTTTATTGCTCTTGTGCTTTTCACTTTTCATGCTCTCACTTATGGTTTTTCCTTTCCAAAGAGTCTCCTTCAATATTTCTTCCAGGGCTGGTTTAGTGGTCATGAAGTATTTTAGTTTTTGTTTGTTTCGGAAATTATCTCTCCTTCTATTCTGAAGTTTAGCCTTGCTAGATAGAATATTATTGCCTGCAGATTTTTCCCTTTAAGAATTTTGAATATATCAGACCACTTTCTTCTGGCCTGCAAAGTTTCTGCTTAAAAACCTGCTTATTGCCTTGTGTGATTTTCCTTGTATGTAACTGTCTTCTTTTCTCTTGCGGCTTTAAATTTTTTTCTTTTTTCCTACTTTTTGCCAGTTTAATTACTGTGTCTTCATGTGGACTGTCTTGGGTTGAATTCGAGGGGAGATGCCTGTGCCTTCCGAATCTGGATAGCTATTTCCTTCCCCAGATTTAGTGGGGTTCAGCTATTATTTCTTCAAATAATTTTGCGTTCCCTTTTCTATCTCTTCCTCTTATGAGATCCCTATAATTCAAATGTTATTATGCTTGATGGAGTCAATGAGTTTCCTAAGACTATTCTGAATTTGCATAAATTTCTTTTCTCTCCTTTGCTCAGGTTGGTTACTTTCCATTCCTCTGTCTTCCAGGTTGTTTATTCATTCCTCTGCTTCATCTAGCCTGCCATTTATTCCATCAAGTGTGTTTTTAAATTTCATTTATTGTGTTCTTGATCTCTGTTTTTTTTTCTCTCTGTGTTAAGAGTCTCACTGATGTCCTCCACTCTTCTCAAGTCCAGTGAATATCTTTATGATCATAAGTTTAAATTTTCTATCAGGCATATTACTTATATACATTTTGCTTTGGTGTCTTGCTGTGGTTTGGTCCTGGTCTTTCATTTAGGGCATATTTCTCTGTCTCCTCATTTTGTCTGACTTTCTGTGTCTCTCTGTTAAGAAAGTCAGCTACTTCTCTGGCTGTTGATAATAACCACATAAAGAAAAGTTCCTGTAGTGCCCTGCAGTGCAGTGTCCCCTATTCCCCAGGGCTTGGTGCTTCAGGGAGTGTCCCCTACATGTATTGTGCATGCTCTGTTGTTGAGTCTTGGCTTCTTTTTCTTTCAGTCCAGTTGTCTGCAGAGACTTTCTTTGCCTATTGTGGGCAATGTTTGGTCCCCAGGAGGGATGGGGTTCATTTTAACAATATGTGTGGTGTTCTGCTTGTGAAATGAGAACTGCCTCCAGTTCTGCCAGAACTGAGGTCCCACAAAATGCATGGGTCAGTTAGATGTAGTGTTGCCAGAGTTTGTGTCAGACTTATAGGGGAGGAGTGATCTGAAGACAGGCAAAACAAACTCCACAACTAAATGTAGAGAAGCTGCATCAGATAGGCTAGTAAGGGCAGAAACTGTGGCTGGAAACTACCCACAGGAGGATGGTAGCTGTGGGCATGGTTAGGTGAAAGAAATTTTCCCTTGTACCAGGGAGTCCACATGGGGAAAACAAACCCTTATAACACCTGGCTTTGAAAACCAGAGGGGCTGAATTCCCTGAATTTGTATATCCAGTGGGTTTAGATACTGGAATTTTAAAAGTCAGCTGACTCAGCACTGGGAGAGCTGGGAGGGTGAGTGATAGCTGGGTTCCTGACCTTAAAGAAACAGCAGCATAGAGGCCCTCAAGGAGGCAACATAGAAGAAATAGTTTTCCAAATTCCTGGGGCAAACAGGAAGAAGATCTGTTTATACTGATCTCAGAACATGTTAGGTGACTTCTCTGGGAATGAAGAAGCTGGCAGGTGCCATTTTCCTCTCCCACCCCTCAGCAAATGGTATTGCAAAGACACTCGCTACATAATCTACTAGCAGTGTACCCTGCACATCAATTCTTCTAAAAATTTGCCCACTCCAAGCCTGCTGGCCTCCATCCTGGGCTCAGTGCAAATTTTGCTAGCACTGCAAGCACATGACCTGTCTAGCCTCCATGTACACAGATGCCAATCAGTGCCTCCTCTGCATTTACTGTGCACCAGGCCACTGAGGCCACCACGATTTGGGAGATCCAGCTCAGTGCAAATTTTACTAACACTGCTGCCCCACTCCCAAGCCCTCCTGCAGTTATGCCCCCTCAGAGCCAGCCATCTTGCACCTCACTAACACCAGAGAACAAGCACAACTGAAAACAGGAAAAGAGTCAATGCAGACATCTGGACTGAAAAAACAAACAAACAAGTGACTCAGACACAACAGCAGGATGCAAGCAACACATATATGAGTCCCCTGAAATGCCAGGTTCTGGTGAACTGGGGAATTGCACTGCAAGGCACTACAGGACCTCTTCTCCAGAAAGCCACCACTTTCAAGAGCAGAAGATGTAGCTGACTTTCCTAACATACAGAAACAGACACAGAGAGGTAGACAAAATGAGACAGAGAGATATGAAAGAACAGGACAAAATCACAGCAGGAGATCAAAGTGAAACAAAAATAAGTAATATGCCTGACAGAGAATTTAAAGTAGTGGTCATTAAGATACTCACTGGACTTTAGAAAAGGGAGGAGGACACTAATGAGATCCTTGACAAAGAGATTTAAAAAACCATATCAGAGATGAGGAACTCAATAAATGAAATTAAAAGTACAATAGATGGAATAAATAGGCTACAGGAAGCAGAAGAACATGTAAGTAACCTGTATGATAGAGTAATGGAAAGCAATCAAGATGAACAGGTGAGAGACAAATGCTGCATAATGAGAATAGAGAACTCAGCAACACCATCAAGTGTAATAACATTCACATTATAGGGATCCAAGAAGAAGAAGAAGAGAAAAAGGGGGAACAGAAAACATATTTAAAGAAATAATACTTGAAAAATTCCTGAGTCTGGAGAGGGAAACAGAGATCCTGATGTAGGAGGTACAGTGACTAATTCAACCCAAGGAGGCCAACACCAAGACAAATAGTAATTAAAATGACAAAAAGTAACGATAAAGGAAGAATTTTAAAGGTTGTAATAGAAAAGAATACAGTTATAAACAAAAACAAAAACAAAACCATAAGACTATCAACAGATTTTTCAGCAGAAACTCTGCAGGCCAGAGATGGGGGCATAATATATTCTAAGTGCTGAAAGGGAAAAATCTGCAGTTAAGAGTACTCTGTCCAGCAAAGCTATCATTTAGAATAGAATGAAAGAGTTACCCAGAGAAACAAAAATTAAATAATTTATGACCACAAAATCAACACTACAAGAAATATTAAGGGGGACTCTGAGTGGAAAACAAAAACCATAAATAGGAGTAAGAAAAATAGAAAAAATACTAAAGCAAGAAAATAAGTAAATCTGTAAAAATCGGTCAAGAGAAACACAAAATAAAAGGATGTAAAATATGATACCAAACATCTAAAACATGGAAGGAGATGGAGTAAAGAAATGGGTTCAACATTAAGTGACTATCGGCTTAAGATAGACTGCTACATGCAGGGATGTTATATGTAAACCAAATGATAACCACAAATCCAGGAAACAGAAATAGATATGCAAAAAGTAAAGAGTAAGTAATCCAAGAATTTTGTGAAGAACAGCCAACTAATCATGAGAGGAGAGCAAGAGAAGAAAAGAACAGAGAGGAACTACAAAAACAACCATAAAACAAGTAAAAGAAATGGCAACAAATACACCTTTCTCATAATTCTTTTCAATGTAAATGGACCAAATGCTCCAATCAAAAGACACAGGGTGACAGAATGGGTAAAAAAAAGAAGGCACATCTATATGCTCCCTATAAGAGACTCACTTCAGACTTACACATGCTAGACTGAAAATAAAGGGATGGAGAAACATATATCATGCAAATGGTAGTGAAAAGGAAGCTGGGGTATTAATACTTAAACTTAAGGGACTTTAAAACAAAGGTATCAAGGGACAAAGGACACTATATAATCATAAATGTTACAATCCAACAAGAAGTTATAATAACTGTAAATCTTTATGGACCCAACATGGGAGCACCCAAATACACAAAGCAGTTAATAACAAACATAAAGGAAATAAGTGATAATAATTGATAGTGATACAGTAATAGTAGGGGACTTTAACACCCCACTCGCATCAATGGACAGATCATCCAAACAGAAACATCAATAAGGAAACAGTGGCTTTGAATGACACATTGGACAAGATGGACCTAACAAATATATCCATAAATATCCATCCTAAAACAGCAGAAGACACATTCTTTTCAAGTGCACATGGAACATTCTCCAGAATAGATCACATATTGGGCCACAAAACGTCTCAACAAATTAAAAAAGACTGAAATCATACTATGCAACTTTTCTGACCACAACACTATGAAACCGGAAGTCAACAAGAGAAAAACCTGCAAAACACACAAATACATGGAAGTTAAATAACGTGCTACTAAGCAATGAAGGAGTCATCCAAGAAATGAAAGAAAAAAATACATGGAGAGAAATGAAAATGAAAACACAATTGTCTAACATCTTTGGTATATAGCAAATGCTATTCTAAGAGGGACTTTTACAGAAATGCAAGCATAGCTCGAGAAGCAAGAAAAATCTTAAACAACATAACATTACATCTAAAAGAACTAGTAAAAGAACAAAAAACAAAACTGAAAACAAGTAGAAGAATGGAAATAATAAAAATTAGAGGAGAAATAACCAAAATAATAAAAAACCCATAGAACAGATCAATGAAAGTAGGGTCTGATTCTTTGAAAAGATCAACAAAATTGATAAAACTTTAGACAGACTCAGCAACAGAGAGAGAAAGAAAGGAAGGGAGAGAGAGAGCGAGAACTCAACTAAATAAAATCAGACACGAAAGGAGAGGAAAAACAACCAACACTACAGATATACAAACGATTGTAAAAGGATATCATGAAAAAACTATATGCCAATAAATTGGAAAATGTAGAACAAATGGATACATTCCTGAAAACATATAATCTACCCAAATTGAATCAGGAAGAAATAGAGTTTGAACAGACAAATTTGCAGCAATGAAATTGAATTGGTAATCAAAAACCTCCTAGCAAACAAAAGTCCAGGGCCAGATGATTTCACAGGTGAAGTCTACCAAATACTTAAAGATGAGTTACTACCTAGTCTTCTCAAACTATTCCAAAATAGAAAAAACTTCCTAATTCATGCTATGAAGCCAGCATTACCCAGATGCCAAAACCAGATGAAGACGCTACAAAGAAAGAGAGAGAGAACTACAGACAAATATCTGTGAGAACATAGATGCAAAAATCTTCAGCAAAATACTAGCAAACTAAATTGAACAAAACATTAAACAAATCATTCACCATGATCAAGTGGGATGTATTCCCAGGATGCCAGGGTGGTTCAATATTCACTAATAAATCAACATGATACATCACATCAATAAAGCAAGGTTAAAAACCATATGATCATTACAATTGGTACATAAAAAGCTTTTGACAAAGTACAACATCCATTCATGAGAAAAATCCTCAACAAAATAGGAATAAAGGGAACATATCTCAATATAATGAAGGCCATATATGAAAAACCCACAGCTAATATCATATTTAACAGTGAAAAACTGTGAGAGTTTCCCCTAAGGTCAGGAACAAGACAGGGTTGTCCACTCTCACCACTATTATTTAACATAGTACTGGAAGACTTAGCCACAGTGATTAGACAAGAGGAAGGAATAAAAGGCATACAAATTCGTAAGTAAGAAGTTAAATTTTCACTATTTGCAGTTGACATGGTACTATATACAGAAAACCCTAAAGATTCCACCAAAAAACTACTAAAACTGATAAATTAATTCATAAGGTTGCAGGATACAAAATCGATGGACAGAAATCCCTTCATTTATATATACTAATAATGAAGCAACAGAAAGAGAAATTAATAAAGCAATCCCATTTATAATTTCACCAAAACCAGTAAGATACCTATGAATAAACTTAAAGAGGTGAGAAACCTGTATTCTGCAAACAATTAAACATTGATGAAAGATATTGAAGATACACAAACAAGTGTAAAGATATTCCATGCTCATGGATTGGAAGAAGAAATGTTGTTAAAATGTCCATACTACCCGGGGCACCTGGGTGGCACAGCAGTTAAGCATCTGCCTTCGGCTCAGGACATGATCCCGGTGTTGTGGGATCGAGCCCCACATCAGGCTCCTCTGCTATGAGCCTGCTTCTTCCTCTCCC